>NW_006408858.1:417694-424515 GCF_000296735.1 Chrysochloris asiatica | reverse complement strand
GCCGCTCACAGTCGCCTGCTCAGCGCCATCTTGGAAGCTTGTGACGTCCGCGCCGCCCGCTCGCCGCTGACCCACATCTGAATGGGCGCGCGGCGGGGCGGGGTCTAGAGGGCGGGGTCTAGGGGCGGGCCCGAGGCGGGGTCTCTGGCGGTCCGCTGCCTGGGCCCGGAGGCGGCACGGATGGGCCGTGGGGGAGGGGCGCGCAGGAGGAGCCCGGGACCCCCCAATCCTTGGTGCACACCTGACCCCGGACCCTTTTGGCGCGACCAGAACTCATTTGTCCCAAAACTCGCGGCCCGTGGGTTCCCCTGGACTGGAAGTCCGATCTCCTACAGACCCACACCCAGCCCCCAGACTCTGGTTGACCCCCTTTGAGGATAACCCTGACCCTCCGGGCCTCCTATCAAAGACCCCTCTTAGAGACTTGAACCCCACCTCTCTCTGTACCCCGCTCTGAGAACCTCCAGGGGCCCCAGCCTCCAAGGCGCAGCTCCAGGGATTGGGGACTTTAGGTCTGGAGTCCCGGAAGATCCAGGCCGTTGGGGTCCAGAAGACAAGAGGAGCGCTCTGTCCCTAACCCCAGTGCCCTCGGAGCCAGCGCCCACAGCCCCCTGAATCGGCCGTACCTGCTCCCAGGGCACAGAGGTCCGGTGCATGCAGAGTCAGCCAGCCCCTTCCGGTGACCGCGTCCTCTCACAGGCCCCAGGGGTCAGGCTATGCCTGAGCTGGCCTCCTTGGACCCGCGCTGGCTTCGAATCGGTAACTGACCACTTGTCGGGGAGTCAACTCAGGGGTCCCCTCTACTTTAAATGCCAAACAAAGGAACACAGCAGCCCCTCGTTAGCGCCCACAAGTCCAAGAGGAACCTAGATTTGGGATATATGTTAGGAAAGTTGTGTGCCCTAACACACACGTCAGGATTGATGTTCAATAGTCCCTCACTAAAGACTGCTCTGTCCAAATCAGTGTGTAGGTTTAATCTTATCTTAACATTTCTAAGATTGAAAGACAAAATTCACTAGGAGGAAATAAAAGTAGCCAAAACCAGCTATGATCTCCCACGTACACTCACTCACCTTGGAGTCCTGGTGAGGTGTTACAGACTGGACTGCAAAGTTGGTTTGAACCGCAATGTCAGTGATTCAAACGCACCAGCTGCTCCTTGGAAATTCTATACTGGGTCGCTATGGCTTGGAACCGACTCAATGGCACTTATAAATATTAAAACAAATTAGAAAGCTACAGCAATCCCATCAGTGTGGTACAAACAACACAACAAAATCTAGGAACAAAGCCTAGAAATTATTAAGAATAAAGCAGAGGGAAAAGAGGATATCAAAACTCATGAAGAAAAAAAAGAATGTCCTACAAATTTTGCTCAGAAAAGGAATCATTTGAAGGAACTGCTGGCAGAAGGGGTGTGGGGGAGAATCTCCTTACTAATCAAAGACATGTAAATGAAAGGTACAAATGCATTTTGC
The DNA here is from genome assembly GCF_000296735.1 of Chrysochloris asiatica. Classification (NCBI taxonomy): domain Eukaryota; kingdom Metazoa; phylum Chordata; class Mammalia; order Afrosoricida; family Chrysochloridae; genus Chrysochloris; species Chrysochloris asiatica. The sequence continues at coordinate 423,034 of NW_006408858.1, read as the reverse complement.
CAATAAATTAAAAATGGAATGATGATCTCCAAACTTAGCCACTTTTGACCACTGTTGAAATAGTTCACATTGCCTTGAAATTCCTGGACACTGATTTGGCATTATGAGCCAAAAATCTTTACAAATGACCATTTCTTCTGGAAATCTGTTCTAGGGAAATAATATTACAAGCTATATGTGATTATTGTCCTGGTGTGGCATTGTAGAATAAGCACTGGACCACAAGGTCAGTTTGAACCATAAGGTCGGCAGTTCAAACTTACCAGCCACTCCTTGGAAACCCTATACAACGTCACTGTGAGTTGGAGCTGACTTAGTGGCACTTAACAATAAGCTTGGAAGGAGGAGCCCACTGCTGACACCACACCTGAAGCTTAATTACCACTCAATAATTACTTGTCTAATTTGAATTTTAAAATGAATGTGCTTACTCAAATGACATAATAATAATAAAAAAAGCATTATGAACAGCTGAAATGCCCAACAATAGAGGATTGGTTAAATAGATCGCATGAAGCAGACACTAGGAATGGTGTTTATAAGGATGTTTTGTGACTTTCAAATGTGCAAATGGCAGGATGTTAAGTCCTCAAAAATGCAAAAGATAAAATTACATGTGCCAATGCATTGTAAAATATGAATCCATAGAGAAGCAACTGATGAAAATACATCAAAATATTTACAGAGGTTTTCTTTAGGTTTCAGCGGCTATAAATCTACGAGAACAGAATCTTCATGTTTTTCCGGCAGAGTGACTAGTAGAGGCAAACTGCTGCTGAGCTGGCAGTTAGCAGCCAAACTCAACCTACTACATTATCAGAGTTCCTTCATATTGTGAGGATGGTGCAGGGTCAGGCAGTGTTTCACTCTGTTTCACATAAGGTGGCTCTTAGAATTGTGGAGTTGGTACCAACTCGTAGCAACCTTATGCACTACAGAACGAAACACTGCCCAGTCCTGTGCCAAACTCATAATCATTACACTTGAGTCCATTGTTGCTACCAATTGTGCCAATTTATCTCATTGGGGGATGGGGGTCTTCCTCCTACTTATAGATGTATAGACTTGTTTAGTAGAAGTACAAAAGCAACAAAAAAATGTGAATGAAAGATAGAAACAAACAAACAAAAACAAACTATGAGTGGAACACTTATATGGGCATTTTAAGTTTTTATAGCTATTGCCAGGTTTACTTTCCCAAACTGTTGGAGCTGTTCTATCCTGTGGACAATTTCTTTTCTTTCCTTTTTTTTACCCCCTACGTCTTTCACTTTTTCAAACATTCTGAATTTTCTGTACTTAGTACAAAGTTCTTAAAACATCTGGTAAAAAAATTCCAACAGAGTGGAAAGCACAATAAAAAAAGCCCGCTACGATTGCATCAATTGTGACTGACAATGACCCTATAGAATAGAGCAGGACTGCTCACGGGGTTTCCAAGGTTGTTTATCTCTACAGAAGTAGACACCCTCATCTTTCTCCCAAAGAGCAGCTAGTGGGTTTAATCCACCAACCTTGAAGTTAGCAGCCCAATGTTTAACCCATTGTGCCACCAGGACTCATTGGAAACAATGACAGGCTTTTCAAATCACTATGACCTAGATCCTAACCATCTGTTTTGGGTTATTGGGCAGTTCCTGACCAGTCCTGTTTGCTGTTAAGTGCCTTGGGTTCAGTTCTGACTCATAGCAACCCTGTATAGGATTCCCAAGGAGCAACTAGTGGGCTTGGACTGCCAACCTTGTGGTTAGCAGTCCAGTGCTGACCCTACAGTGCCACTTCAGGACTCCTCTGGTCCTGCTAAGTACTTGTAAAGCCCCAACTTGGTTTTTCCCCTGCTCCTTGCTAACTATCATTTCAACTTAAAAATTAGGAAAAATTTTTGATGGAAGATTTCAGAAGTTTTTTCTCACTGATGACAAACCTGTAAAACTATACTTGAGTGGAAGGTAATATAAAAACCACACAATGGAGACCACCTTGTTATTAGTTGTAGTCAAGTCAGTTCCACCTCCTGTAATCCCATGTACAACAGAATGGAACACTGCCTGGGCCTGCACCAGCCTCTCAATCCTTGCTCTGAGTCCATTGTTGTAGTTACTGTGTCAATCCATCTTGTTGAGGGTCGTCTTCATTTTCTCTGATCCTCGACTTTACCAATCATGATGTCCTTCAACAGGGACTGGTCCCTCCTAATGATATATCCATAGTATTTGAGATGAACTCTTACCATCCTCACTTCTCAAGAGCATTTTGGCAAAACTTCCAGCAAGATGGCAGACTAAGCATATGCACTACATGGATCTTCTACAACAATGATATGAAAGACCAAATGAAACAGACAGAGATGAAAACTCTAGAATGCTGAACATCAGAGGAAAGGTTACAGAAGTGGATTGAGTACTTGCTGGGAGGAGAACCTGAGCAAAGATGGTGAGAGGAGACTGACTGGTGAATGGCAGGCCAGACACAGTGCAACTATATTGTGAGCATCTTGGGAAACATAAGGTGGCCTGGCAGAGCAGATTCACACAAACAGGAAAGGTGTGATTCCTTCTAAAAAGGTGTGGCCAGCTCCCACCCTCATCCATCCCTAGCACTGACCCTGCTTTCCAAGAGTTCTGAGCCATGTGGTTGGAAGCTGAGCCAGTGTGAGGTGGGGGCAGGCTGTGCCACTTTGGTGTGCCGTGTTGATGCCTAGATTCAAGCAGGCTCAGCTTCAGACCTATGGAACCCACACAGCCACCAGGAACTCAACTCTCACATCTCTCCCAAACTCACACGTACCTTGTGAGCTCCTTGGCTTGTAGGAGACCCCTAGAGTTTTCACCTCTCTGGGTCCAACAACTGCACTGCTTTTTTTTCAGTTCTTGTTTTGGGGTTGTTTATTTCCTTTAATTGTTTCATTGCTTTGGTTTGTTTATTCTTTCTCTTCCTTCTTCTTCTTTTTCCATGCCCTTAAATTTTATCTGTTCTATCTATGCTTTTGTTTTTCCTTTTTTTTTTTTTCTTCTGTTTCTCTTTTCCCCTCATCTTTTTTTTCCCTTTTGACCATTTTTTTGACTACTCTCTACTCTTTATTTTTCATCATCTGTCTCCCTGTTAAAAAAAAAAATTTTTTTTTAATTTCTTCCTTTTATTTCTGACCTTGTTTTTCTATTTTTAGTTCCATTTTTCAGATCATCTTTTCTGTTTCATTATTCTTAAGTGTTTTTTTTTTTCTTAGTTTCTCCTTTTCTTTCTGTCTTATATTTCTTTTCTATAGCTCCATTTCCCTGTCCCTCTTTTGTTTTTGTTGTTATTAAGTGCCGTTGAGTGGGTTCCAACTCACAGAAATCCTGTATAGGATTTCCAAGGAGCAGCTGGGGGGTTTGAACTATTGACCTTGTGGTTCACAGTCCAGTGCTGATCCTACAGCACTAGACTATGGTTTTCTGGTTGCTGCCTGTTTTAATTTATTTTTTTCTCTTTTCAATGTCTGTTCCTTGTTTGTTTATTGTGTTTTATTTTCTTGTGTGTGTGTGGCAGGGAGGGGTCTTCTCTTTCCTATATGACAGGAGACAGTAACTGTGCCCATACAGCCCAGCCACAACCACACACCCTCTGCAGCTCCACCCAACATGCAAGAGTCAATACCAGGTCCTATACTACCTGATCAAGGAGCTCTGGTAGCATAGTGGTTACGAATCGGGCTGCGAACCGCAAAGTCAGCAATTCGAAACTACCAGCTGCTCCATGGGAGAAAAATGAGACTTTCTACTCCTGTAAAGATTTATAGCCTCAGAAACCCTGTTCAGGGTCGCTATGGGTTGGAACCGACTCGACAGCACTTAACAACATACTACCTCTACCTGATCAGCAATAGACAGCAGCTAACACCAACTAATTACACCCTAAACTTAGGTGTATGAGCAGTGAATGAGAATGGTGTTAGTGAGAGTCTAAGAATCAATCAACATATAATATTAATTAAATACAATTCAATGTATAGGATTTCCAAGGAACAGTTGGTGAGTTTGAACTATTGACCTCGTGGTTCACAGTCCAGTGCTGATCCTATAGCTAGACCATAAACCCTGACCATTTTTACAAAGATGGTGCAGAAAGCGAAGAAGGAAGCCCCTGTCCCTCCTAAAGCTGAAACCAAAGCAAAGGCGTTGAAGGCCAAGAAGGCAGTGCTGAAAGGCATCTGTAACCACAAAGTAAAGAAAATCCACATGTCACCCACCTTCTGGCAGCCCAAGACTCAGAGGCTCCAGAAGCAGCCCAAATATCCTTGAAGATTGCCCCAGGAGAAACAAGTTTGACCACTAACTATGCCATCATCAAGTTCCCTGTGACTACTGAGTTAGCCATGAAGGAGATTGAAGACAATAACGCACTTGTGTTCATTGTGGATGTCAAGGCCAACAAGCAACAGATCAAACAGGCTGTGAAGAAGCTCTATGACGTTGACGTAGCCAAGGTCAACACCTTAATCAGGCCCGATGGAGAAAAGAAGGCATATGTTTGACTGGCTCCTGACAATGATGATGCTTTGGATGTTGCCAACAAAATTGGCCAGATGGCTAATTCTAAATGTAAATGTTTTCAATACATATTAAAATAAGAAAAGAAAGGAAAACCCCACAATGCCCTGGAGACAACAGACAGTTTTAGCTCATATGAAGAAACAAGAGAGAATGGCTTAAACAAATGACCAACATGCAGAGCCAGAAAACATTTCTGAGGAAGAAAAGGCAAGGAAACTAACAGAAAAAGAATTCAAAAGAAAGATATTTAGGTACTTTCAAAAGATTGACAGAAAGATTGAGGAAAGTAAGGAGGACACAGAAAAAAAACCTTTAGAATTAATAAAACACTACAAGAACAAATAGACAAAATAAATTCAAAATTTGAAATACTAAAAAACCTGCAATTGGAAATCCAGGTTAATACGAGGATTTCAGAAATGAACTATACATCAAAAGGGCAACAGAGTAGACTGAAGCAATGGAAACCTGAGCTTGAAGATAAATATCTCATTACTAGTATGCTAGAAGGACAATCATAAAAAAAAAGAATGAAAAAATCTGAAGACAACCTAAGACAGAGCCATTGCCATGCTGCAATGAGTTTTGGTGACAGGTAAGACTGAGGAATTCACACTGACCGCCTAAGACAGGGAGTGTCCCTTAAACAATAAATAAGGGGGAATCTGATGCAGACCGTGCAGACCCGGTCAGGAGTTCAAGGCCCTGTGGGCCCTGCAGGGGTCTGGCCTCGGCAAGGGGGTGAGGACCCGAAGATGGGGTGTCCGGTGACGATGGCGAGAGAGAGAGAGAGAGAGAGAGAGAGAGA
>NW_006408858.1:413887-416239 GCF_000296735.1 Chrysochloris asiatica | reverse complement strand
GTGGAGAGGGTAATAGAAGTAACATATCTTAACAATGTAGTGATTCCTAGTATGGGAGCAACAACGAAACACGTGGCACGTTAAAAGGCCAGGCCAGCACAATGCATGGCCTCACTTCTGAAACATTAACAGGTAATAAAACATACGATGGGTAGTGAACAATTACAACAGTTGGTAACATCTGTTAATTCCCCATTCCCCACACCCGACAAGGAAAGCAACAGAAAATCTCTGGAGTTTAAACAGTCCTTAAAGGGTTAAACAGTCCTTAAAGTGTTAAACAGACTTTAAAATGTTTTTCTGCTCTGGAAGCGGCTTGCAGGAACTTGGTGCTCTTGTTGGAGGGGCTTCCGTGAAGAGGCAAATGCAGTCTCTCTATCAGATGGGTCCTCGGTGAACGCTGGCTTCCACGAGGCAGCAATGGCTCCTCTCGCCACAGGGTCAATTCAGTCAGGCTGGAATCTGTGTATAAGGGTCTTTGTTCTGAAAAATAGGCTAAAACTTTTGCTCTTTTTGGTTAATAATATATTTAAAATACTAGAATCAGAAAACAGAGGAGAGGAGATTAATCGCAGGTGAATCAAGAATTGAGAATGGCTAGCACAGCTAAGAAGAGGTTAAAAGGACTAATAGCCTAAACCCTGCTTGCCATTTTGGGATTTTATCTTTATAGGAGCAGGGTCTCCTTGTAAAGTTCTTCCTAACCCTTTTCCTGGGACGAAGCCCATCTGCATCATTTGCTGGACAGCAGGATCATTGGAGGAAATGAGCAAAGTGCCCATCTGATCTAAAATATCTCTACCCCATAATGTAAGAGGCAGAGAAGGCACAATGAAGGGTTGAAAAGTACCAGTGTGTTCTCCATCTTTCCAATGTAGAATGCTAGAACTTTGAGCAACATTAGAAGCTTTATCTATACCAACTAGGGAAGAAGGGGGTAAGGGTAGTGGGACAGGAGGAAGGCCAGTCCTTTCCAGCAATACATGAGACATCTGCTCCAGTGTCTAAAACTCCCTCTATACGTTTGCCTTCAATCTTTAGGGTCCTAGTGGGACGACCTCTTATAATTTTCTCTACCCAAAAGACCAGATCACTGGAGCCAAGGGCAGCATCATTTCGAAGGGTGTTGGTGAGGGTTAAACAGCCACGTTTAACAAGAGGACAACAGAAGTAATTGGGCAATACGTTGACCAGCATATATCTGTTGAGTTTTTTTAGGAGGCTTAATTAAAATGTTTAATTCTCCAGTATAGTCTGCATCTATTACTCCTGGCAACACGAGGATGCCTTGTAAAGAAGCAGAGCTTCTTCCAATAACTAGACCTACAGTTTCAGGGGGAAGAGGGCCAAAAATACCAGTCGGAATTTTCGTAAGTGGTGAGTCTGGAGTTACTATGACTGAGGAGGAGGCACACAAGTCCAATCCTGTGCTCCCTGGTGTGGCTCTGAGGAGGCCCACAATTGTGTTTGGAGTAGTTCTGGCCTGAAGGAATTGGTCAGTGACGTCCCCATTATTTGAGGGGCCCAGGACTGGGCCCAAAGACGGTTTCCCTGCATCTGCTGTTGAGGCCTCAAAGGGGTACCATTTTTATGAAATTTAGATCTACAATCTCTCTGCCAATGATATCCTTTCTCACATCTAGGGCAGAGGGTGGCAGGGGCCCCTCTTGCAGATTGTAGCTGGGGTGGGTGGGGGGTAGAAAGCACACCGTTCCCCTGAGGGCAATCTCACCGGAAGTGCCCTGGGTTACCACAGGAAAAACAAAACTCCCCCAGGAAAATTTCCTTGCAAGGCGGCAGCAATCGCCTGAGCCACAGATGGGGAGAAATCAGCACATAAACGAACATAATCACCTATAGTAGCATCTCTTGTGCGGGTTTTAAGGAGAGCCTGACAGGTTTTGTTAGCGTTCTCATAGGCAAGTTGTTTTATAACCAAGTCAGCAGCAGTAGTATTGGCCACCGTCTTTGTGACCACATCAGTCAGACGGGCTATAAAGTCAGCATAAGGTTCAGTAGGGCTTTGTCTAATTTCAGACCAAGGTGTAACACGGTTTTCTGAGGAAGGGAGAGTACGCCAAGCTCTTAAAGCACAAATGGAGATTTCTCTCAAAATATTTCTAGGAATTTGCAGTTGCCGATCTAATGAGGCCCATCTTCCTATTCCCATATAAACAGGGAATCCCTTGAGTTCATATTCATCAGCTTTAACATCTTTTTTAGACAGTAATTTTTTAACCTCATCTTCGTAGTTAATTTTCCACATTAAAAATTGTCCCCCAGATAAACAGGAACAAGCTACCGTTTGCCAATCAGAAGGGGTGAGGTGTGAGCCAGATAAGGTTTCTAGCA
>NW_006408858.1:409026-411666 GCF_000296735.1 Chrysochloris asiatica | reverse complement strand
ATATGGGATACTATGAAGATGAACAACTTATGGGTGACTGGAGTTCAAGAACAGAAAGAGATCATTAAAAGCACAGAGAAAATTGTCTAAGAGTTATTGGGAGAAAATTTCCCTAACATCATGAAAGATGAGAAGATAAGCATACAAGAAGCTGAACAAGCTCTTGCTCTGGAGATCTTGCTTCTGGATCATAATGTCTGACCTCCACCTGACCACATTCATCAACAGCCTGTCATCTGACCTGCAGGTTTGTGTTTCTCAGCTCCTGAGACTACATGACCCCTGTTAACTTCAAATCTACTTTCTTTATCTATTGATTTGTTTCTACTAGATAATTCATACAAAAGGTGTTGGACTTCGGCAAGATGGCATACTAGGCAAACACACTACTACATGAATACTCTACAACAAACAGAAGAGAGATAAAATGAAACAGACACAGATGAAAATTCTGGAACCCTGAACATCAGTGGAAAGGTTGCAGAAGTGGATTAAGGTGAACTTGTTGGGAGGAGAAGCTGAGCAGGGATGGCAAGAGAGGGAGACTGACTCATGAACGGCTGGCCAGATGTAGCATAACTGTCCTGTGAGCAGCTTTGGTAACAGAAAGTGGCCTGGCAGAACAGATTCACATAGGCAATGGGAAAAGCATGATTCCTTCTTCTTCCCCCCAATCCCCTGGTAACCATAGGGTGGCCAGCTCCCAATCTCATCCATCCCCAGTACAGCTCCTGCTTTCCTGGGGTTCGGAACCAGGTGGTTAGGGGTCACGCCAGTGTGAGGCAGGGCCCTGCTGCTTTTGTGCCTGGATTCAGAGGGGATTGGCGCTAGACTTACAGATCCTGCAGAATCACCAGCCCAGCATTTAATCAGTCACTGCCCTCAGCTGCCCTGTGGTCCTAACAGACACTATAACCAACTCCACAAACTACTTATGGATTGAGTGCCCTGATCATAGATAATACTGAGGCCAACAGGAGCTCCATCTAGGGCCAGGAACTCTGTTGTCACATCTCTCTACACCCAACTTATGAGATACTCAGCTTGCAGAAGCCCCCAGAGTTCTCTCCTCTTTGAATCCAACCGCTGAACTGGTTTTGTTGTTGTTGTTGTTTTGTTTTGTTTTGGGGTTTGGTTTTGGTTTTTTCCTTTTGTTGTTTCATTGGTTTTGTTTATTCTTTCTCCTCCTAATCTTTCCATCCCCTTGAATTTTATCCTTTACATCTCCATTTTTGTTTTTCCTTCTTTTCTCCTGTTTCTCTTTTAAAAATCATTCTTTACTACTCTCTAGTCTCTTTATCTTTCCTGTCCCTAGTTTGTCCCCATTTCTTCCTTTTATTTCCTCTCTCATTTTTCTCTTCTATAGCTCCATTTTACTATCCATCTTTTTTCTTTTTATTTATTCATTTGTTGTTGTTGTTAAGTACCGTTGAGTTGGTTCTGACTCATTCTGACCCTGTAGAGAGTTTCCCAGGAGCAGATGGTGAGCTTGAACCTCCAACCTTGCTATTCAAACCGACCTTGTAGTCCAGCACATTAAGTCACAATGCCACACCAATTTTTCAATTTTTAAAATTTTCTCTCTTATAAAGCTCCATTCTCTGTCCCTTTTTTGTCTTTATACTTATTATATTCTTTTTATGTGGTTGATGCCTGTTCTTATTTATTTTTTCACTTTATTATTTTTTCTTATCTTTGTTGGTCCCTTGTTTGTTTCTTCTGTTTTTGCTTTTTTGTGTGTCTGTAGAAGGGAGGGGTTTTCTCTTTTTTACCTGACAAGAGACAGCAGCTGTGCCCATATAGTCCAGCCACAACTGTACCCTGTGCAGCTTCACCCACGGGGCAAGAGCTAATACCAGTTCTTATACCACCTGATCAATGATAGACAGCAACCAACACTAGTCAAAAAAACCCTAAACTAAGGTGCATGAATGGCAAATGAAAACAGTGTACACACTTCTATTCTCTAATGGCACCCACATTTGGTGAAAGCCAATATGCTTTATACAAAAGTACAAATATGACTACCCCACATTGTCCCAGAGACAACTGACAATTTTATCTCACAAAAAACAAGAGAGAATGGCTCAAACAAATGATCAAGATGTAAAGCCATAAAATGTTTCAAAAGAAGAAAAGGTAACAGAACTACCAGAAAAAGAATGATACTGAGCTACATTCAAAGGATTGACAGAAAGATTGAAGAAAACAAGAAGAACACAGAAAAAAAACTTTAGAAGAATTCAGGAAAACACTACAAGAACAAACAGACAAAAATTGCAAATTTTGAAATAATACAAAGCCTGAAATTAGAAATCCAGAAGATTGATATTAAAATTTCAGAAATCGACAATGCATTGAAATGGCAACAGAGTAGACAGAAGCAATGGAAGCCTGAATTAGTGAGCTTGAAGATATATCCCTTAATACTAGGATGCTGTTGTCATTGTTGTCAGGTGCCATCAAGTCGGAACCGACTCATAACCAACCCATGCACAGCAGAACGAAACAATGTCCGATCCTGGGCCAACCTCACTACCGCCGCCACACTTGACGCCATCAATGATGTCACCTGGCTGATCCATCTCGTTAGGGGTCTTCCTCTTTTTCTCTGACCCTCCACCTTACCCAGCATGACAT
>NW_006408858.1:397858-408801 GCF_000296735.1 Chrysochloris asiatica | reverse complement strand
TGCTCTTCAATACTTTAAAAAGTTCCTGTGCAGCAGATTTACTAGGATGCTAGAAGAATATATATACATTAAAAAAAAAAAAAAGAATGACAGCATCCAAAGAAAGCCTAAGAGTTATGTGGGACACCATGAATGGAAACAACTTGTGGGTGATCAGAATTCAGAACAGGAAAAAAAAGCACAGAAAAGATAGTCAAAGACTTGTTGGAAGAAAATTTCCCTAATATCATGAGAGACAAGAAGAAAAAATTCAAGAAGCTGAATGAACCCTACACAGGATAGATCCCAAATATAATCAGCAAAACATATCATAATCAAACATTCCAAAATCAAAGACATAGAAAGAATCCTGAGAGCAGCTTGTGAAAAACAAAAGGTTGTCTGCAAAGGAGAACCAATAAGACTAAGTTCTGATTTCTCTTAAAAAACCATGCAGGTAAGAAGGCATACACAAAACTCTGAGAAAAAATTGCTAACCAAGAATCATATACTCAGCAATATTGTCCCTCAAATACTATGATGAGATTAGGACATTTCCTGATAAACAGATATTAAAGGAATTTGTAATGACCAGACCAATTTTATAAAAAATACTAAAGGGTGTTCTTTAGATGGAGAACCAACAACCCAAGATTACCAAATAGGACAATACCAACCAGAACTCAATCCAGATGTAGATGTAGTTAAAGTAAAACAAACCTACAAGACTGAAAATAGGGAACCAGAGATATTAATTTATAATGAAGTCAAATGCAAAACCAAAAGAGGGAATAGAGTAGATACAGAACTAACTTTCAAATGGCAAGGAAGTCAAGCAGATATCAAGATAAAACAGACTGTTTAAAATAGGGGGGAAATTAGTAAATTACTTGGCAATACTAAAGAAAATTAATACGCTTGCACATGAAAATAAAAAAGAGAAAAACCAGGAAGTTTCAGTAAACATTAACACAACAAAAATAAAAACAAAAAGAAAACTCACAAGCAAAATGAACTCAGTGCAGAAGATTATGTGGAATAAAGAAACCAGCAGCACCACAAAAAAAAAAACCCACAGCAAAATGACATCAACCAATTCATACTTATTGATAATTACACTGAATGCAAACGGATTAAACAGACATAAAAAGCAGAATGGATAAGAACACATGATCCTTCAATATGCTGTCTACAAGAGACACATCAAAAAGATGGAGACAACCTAAATGCCTATCAACAGAAAAATGGTTAAGCACACTTTGGCACAAACACTCAGTGGAGTATTATGCATGGTTGAAGAACAAAGATGAATTTACCAAACACCTCACAACATGGATGAACCTGGAGGTCATTGGACTGAGTGAAATTGGTCAATCACAAAGGGTTAAATTTGTATGAGACTGATGTAAAAAGTTAAGGAAAGGTTTTCTTTTTTTGTTTTTAGATTGTTATAGCCTTTTTTTTTTTTTTTTTTTTAAAAGGTTTTTATTGTGGATTGAGTGAAAGTTTACAGGGCACATCATCAGTTTCACATTCAACCATTCATATAACTTGTTTCATTACATTGATTATAATCCCCTCCATATATCTTCAGTTAACAGTGTTTCTCTCTATCCTCTTCAGCATTTTTGGGGGGTGGGGGGGGGGGGGGGGAAACTTGCCTTTTTGGAATTTACTGTCTCGGCTTTTAGGGAAGGTTTTTACATTTATCTGTGGATATCCACGGCTCATGTATGAGATTACTAACAAGTATAACTGAATAATCAGATGAGGGACAGTTTGCTGTGTCTGCTAGGTGGCTAAAGTCTGATCCTCAGAGCCTATGGTTTGGACGGTCTGCAACGCTTGGGCCCACAGGGCCTTGAACTCCTGACCGGGTCTGCACCCTTATTTATTATTTGTTTAAGGGACGCTGCCTGTCTTAGGCAGTCAGTGCGAATTCCTCAGTCTTACCAGTCATCAAAACTCATTGCAGCATGGTAATGACTCTGTCTTAGGTTGCCGAGGAGGAAAGGTTTTCTTAATACAAGAAATAACCTATAATGGTTACAAAGGGTTGGGAGAAGGGAAATTATTCTTGGGCTAGAGGGTATGCATTCGATGGCCCTTAACAACAACAACAAAAGAGATTAGACACAGGTTAACATGTGTGACAGGGCAGACAATATACAACAAGAGGGAGGCTAGCAGAGGAAAGAAGGTAGCAGGTGGCAAAGGGAGGAATGCACTAAAGTGGATACAGGTAAATACTGTTAACTGATGGTACATGGAGGGGATTGCAGTCGTGTAATGAAGCAAAATCTGTGATTTGTTGAATGTAAAATTAATAATCTGCTCAATTCACTCAATTCACAATAAAAGTTTTTTTAAAAAAAATTCTGTGTGTACTTCTTCCAAGATATATTTGTTTCATGGAGACCATCTATGAGAGGTGGGTTTGTTTTATAATCCAACTCAGTCCAGACTATTTGTTGTCCTAGACTTAACCTCTTTGGTTTTAGTTCCTCATTGGGAATGTGAGAATAAGGATGATGTCAGCCTGGTGGGCCTCTGAGAGGACTGAACAAGATGAGACTTCACAAACTTACACAGAGTTCAGACTCTGAGGAACTCTTGGTCAAGTATAACTCTTGATTGTCAGGTAGAGTGTGTCTGCAGAAAAGTACAGCTGATTTGGTATTTTTTACACTTTTGTTTAATTTTCATTGATTGTTATCATTTGCTTTTTAAATTAACAAGTAAAGAGAAACAAATACCTTAAATAACTTGGGTGAAGGGTAAGGCCAAATATAATAAGAAGGAGGCCAGCAAAAATAGGAATTGTTGAGTGGAAAACTGATTTGCTTTTTAAACGTTCTTCCAATTCACTGCATCATGCAAGAGCAACCCAAACACAGACTAACCCATTTCCATTGTGTATATTTCAACTAATAGTGATCCTATAGGACAGAATAGAATTGCTCCTTATGGTTTCTGAGACTGTAAATCTTTATGGAAGCAGGCTGAATTATCTTTTCTCATAGACTGGTGGGTTTGAACTGCTAATCTTTTTGTTAACAGCCTAATTCTTAACCCATTGAGCCACCAAGGCTCCTTTGTAAGAGCAATGTTGTTGTTGTTAAGTACCATCAAACCAGTTCTAACTCACAGCGACCCTGTACAGGGTTTCCAAGGAGATGCTGGTGGATTTGAAACACTGACCTTGTGGTTAGCAGTCTAGGGCTTATCCTTTAGTCTGTTGGCTCCAAAAATGGAGTTCTTACTGCAGGTGTGGCCACAACACTTAATACATCTGGACCTGCAGTTACTCTTCACCTTCTGTCTTAGGTCTCGTTCGCTAGAGAAGCAGAACCAATGAAACTTATATCCAAGGTTGCTTCCAAAAGTTCATGGAAGAAAATCCATTATATTATATTTGCATTTTGCACAAGCTTTTTGAAGTCCTATTATTAAGAGATATTTATTTCAAAGAAATGGCACCAGTGGGTCAAATGTCAGGTTTGAGGCTCCTCCTAATTCAAGTAACTTCAGGGTCTGACTGTTCCCAGGCCGGCATGTCAGGTGGCAGGCTGTTGGCTCATAGGCTGCAGAGCTAATGACTCCCAGGCAATCCACAGTCCTGGAGGTCAAATGATGACAAGTCAGATGCAGGATCTAGATCCACACAAGGATGAGAACTTCGCTAGAATGTCCATAAGATAGGGCTTCATAAATCTTGTGAAATGATTCCATTATCTTTTAATTCAATTTTCCCACAAGCTTTTTTTAAAGTACCCTCATATATTGGAAGCCTGAGGAAACTCCTTTTCAACTGATTGACTGCTCATACCAGATCTCATCATGGGGTATAACAGCCAAGCCACTGAGAACCTTGGCCCAGCCAAGTGGACAAATTACCTTAACCATCACACCATCTATAGATAAAAAAGCTGAGGCTCCCAGAGATTTAGTAACTTTACCAAAGTTATATAGCCAAGTTCAAACTCTTCCCAGTTCCTCTGACAGCCATGAGTTCTGAAAATATAATGTCACCTGGAGAAATGTTCCCCCAATGTGTTCCTTCTCTAGAGTGGAGTCCCCTGTCTTGCCAGCCCCAGCTCCAGGCGGAGCCAGGAACCCTGAACCCTAGTATGGCCCCCACTCTCCTGTTGTTCAACTAACAATTGCTGACACCATCCATATGGAAGATGGATGTTCTAGTGAGCAGTACAGGCATGCTTCCTGGCCTAGATGCTCATAGTCAAGGGAGAAACACAGACTAATAGTCACAGGGGATGCAAGGAGTGGGCTGCTCAAATCAAAACAGTAGACCTCAAGTGACATGCTGCAGTGCACACATTTGCTGCAAAAGACCTCTTTAAAGTGTTAAACAGCAAAGATGTAACTTTGAGGACTAACATGCGCCTGATACAAGCCATGGTATTTTTAGTTGCCTCATGTGCATGTGAAAATTGGACAATGAATAAAGAAGACCAGAGAAGGATTGATGCATGTGAATTATGATGTTGGTGAAGAATATTGAAAGTAACAGGAACTTCTAGAAGAGCAAACAAATCTGTCTTGAAAGAAGTATAGCCAGACTGCTCCTTGGAAGCCAGGATGAGGTGATTTCCTCTCACTTATACTTTGGTAGCATAGTGGTTATGAGTCGGGCTGCCAACCTCAAGGTCAGCAGTTCAAAACTACCAGCAGTTTCATGGGAGAAAGATGAGGTGTTCTGCTCCCATAAAGATTTACAGCCTTGGAAACCCTGTGCAGGGTCACTATGAGTCAGAACCGACTCCATGGTACATAACAACAGCAATACTTTGCACATGTTGTGAGGAGAGACCAGTCCCTGGAAAAGGGCATCATGTATGCTAAAGTAGCATGTCAGCAATAAAGAGGAGGACTTCTGACAAGAAGGACTGACACAATGGCTGTAACAATGGGCTCAAACATAACAATGATTGTGAGGATGGCAGTGTTTTGTTCTGGTGTACAAAGGGTTGCCATGAGTTAGAATGGACTGAATGGACCTAACAACAACAACTACTGTCCTGGTCTGAGAGCTGTCAGTGAGCCCTCTCCTCGGCACCCTGTCCTTCAGTGCTTGCTCCACTGTCCTTGCCTGTCCTTCCTGGCACAGCAGTCTTGTACCACCGGGAACACTTACCTGGTATATGGGTAATCATGCTCAGTCTGTCTCACCCCTGAGAGCCAGGATGGCCATTGTTCCCTGGGACAGCCCTAGTCCTTGCATGCTTCATGATGATTTGATGTACAAAGGAACTTACAGATGAGAACTGACTTGAGGCACCACCTATGTGGGAGGCAAGATCATGCCAAGAATAGTAGCAGGCATAATCTCCAAAGGGAAAGTAGGCTTTTGGAATCATCCACAGGAGATAAACTGAACTTGTCTTTAAGCTTGGCTGTTGTGACTTAGCCTCCAGAAGCCTCAGTTTTCTCATCTATAAAATGGGGTCATCCAGTGACAGGATTTTATGACTCGATTGTGAATATTTATTAGCATGATTAGTTGCACTTGTCACAACTGTAATTGTAGAAGATGTGTAACTAAAAGGGGAGAGTAGGTAATCTTTCATTTCAGGAACAGATGGTCTCAGGACCATGAAGAAAGAAGAGCATGAGTGGAGCATGAGAGCCCTACCTAGAAAGGTGGTGACAGCAAAGATGGTAGCTATGTGCCTGTGGGCAGGAGGCTGGCTTACAGAATGTGCCCTTTGGATATCCAAATGAATATACATATATGTTTTTTGTTTTGTAAATGTATATCAAATATTTTTGCCTTGTTCATGTGTGAAATATAAGATGTAAATCGGGAGCCACAGGGAGGAAGTGGGATAAATGCTGTTACAGGGAAGGAATTGTAACCATTGAGATGAAACAAGGTGTATGGTTTGTTGGATGTCCAGCTGACGATCTTGTCTGTAAACCTTCACCAAAATCACGTACACAAAAACACATACAAATGAGGTCTTCATAGTACCTCTTTCATAGTACAAGAGGAGAATCAATGGATCCAGGCCAGGTAGGGAGAGCCCAGAGGCAGGAGTGTTGTCAACCCAGGCCATGAGAGTTGTTGAAAAGCTCTAAGCAGAGGAGACAGTTAGATTTGCACAAGTAGTGGAATTGGCCCCTCAGGCAAGGCTATAGGGAAGGCCAGGCCACTTTGAGTCTATGTTTCAAGGTGGTGCTGCTGACCCTGGCAAGATAGGCAAAGAATGATTAAAAGGTTGTCTTTTAAAATCAGCCAGAAGCTGTAAAAGAAGCAAGGTGCACAACAATATGCCCGAAGCCATTTAGATGGAGTTTATAAGCTTTATGTGCTTTCTTCATACATAATTTTTCTGGGAGCATGTATCTTTCAGCCTGTGCTGGTGGGTTAGGCATTGGGCTGCTAGGTTGGTAGTTCAAATCCACTAGCCATTCAGTAGGAAAAAGATGAGGCTGTAGGAGAAAAACTAAGGAGCAATTCTACTCTGTCCTATAGGTTCACTGAATTAGAATCAACTCAATGGCAATGAGTTTTGGCTCCTAATTTAAGGAGCCCTGGTGGTACTGTGGGCTAAGCATTGGGCTGCTCTCTAAAGATTTACAATCTCAGAAACCCTATGGGGTGGTTCTACTCTATCCTATAGGGTCGCTAGGAGTCAGAATCAACTTGATGACAATGGTGGGCTTTGGACTTGTTACATTTATACATTGCTTTGGTTATTTTTTTAAGGGAAATTATTACAAAATTTAAAAATATAGAGCATATGTCAGGAAGGGAAGAACCAAGATGGCAGATTATACAGATACGCTATGCAGATCTTCTATGACTATGATAAGCAAGACCAAACGAAACACACACAGGTGATAATCCTGGAAACTTGAGCTTTAGAGGATAGGTTGGAGAAGTGGATTGAATACCTACTGGGAGGAGCAGCTGAGCAGGGGCAATGAAGGAGAGAGGCAGACTGGTCTCCCAGCCAGTTGCAGTGTGGCCATTTTGAACTTTTGCCAGCAGCTTCAGAGATATACAGTGGCCTGGCAGACGGAGCAGATTCACACAGGGGACAGATTACAGGAAAGTTGTGTTTCTTTCTTGTTCCACATGCTCCCTCCCCTGGTGACCAGAAATGTGGCCAGCCACCACCCTCCACACAACTACCTGCTGTCCCAAAGTTCACAGCAGGGAGGTTGTGGGTCCCACCAGAGTGTGGTGTATGCCAAATGTGTCCCATTGGCACCTGGATTTGAGCAGGCTTGCTCCAGATATACAGAGTCTGAAAAGCTGTCTGGTCAGCCTTAAACTGGCAGCAGCCTCCATGGCTGGCCCCCAGGACTCTGACAATCCTCTGGCCCAGACACATGAGTTCCTATAGGTCTGGACAAACAGTGGCTGGGCCAATTGGAACTCCATTTAGGGCCGGGAATGCTGCCATTTTGTTCCTCCCTCAACTACCTCATGACTGCCTTGATTAACAGGAGTCACCCAGAGTTTTCTTCTCCCTGTGCCTGCACCTGCACTAGTGTTTTTTTTTTTCTCTTGTTTTCATCGTTTTTGTCAGTTTATTCTTTCTTCTCATTCTTCCTCTCCCTTCCATTCCTTTTTATCTTTTCTATCTCCACTTTCATTCTTTCTTCTTTACTTCTGTTTCTCTTTCCCCGTGTCTTCTGTTTTATCCTCTTGACCTTTCTTTAATACTCTCTAGTCTCCTTCTTTTTTCATCTTCCCTGTCCCTGGTTTTGTCTAGTCTTTGTTAGTTTGTTTTTATTTTCTCTTCTACAACTATTCTACTGCCCCTCTTTTCTTAGATATTATATTCTTTTTTCTTGTTGCTAACTTTTTTCCTGTTTCTTTTATTCCCTTTATTGTTTTATTTTTCACTGCTTTTTGCTTGTTTATTTTATTTTACTTTTTGTGTGTGTTCTCTTCTTACCCCATCCCAAAGAAGACAGAACTGCACCTACACAGCTTAGACACAAACATATTCTCTGAAGCTCCACCCATAGGGCAAGAACCAATGTCATCTCCTATTTCACATGACCAACAACAGACAGCAGCCAATACCAGCCAAACTCACCCTAAACTAAGCTGCATGAACAACAAATGGAGAACTGGGCACTGCTTCCATTTTCTAATTACACCCACCAGGAGGCAGTTGATAAGAACCGAAGAACACACCAACACTAATCATCAATTAAGTACAAATACAAAGACACTACAACATCTTGAAGACAACAGACGATTTCAGTTTATATAAAGAACAAGAGAGAGTTGCTTAAGCAAATGTATAAGATCCAGTTAGAAGATGTTTCTGAGGAAGAGAAGGTAATGGAACTACCTGATAAAGAATTCAGAAGAGTGATATTTATGTATTTTCAATGGATTGAGAGAAGATCAAGAAAAGCAAAGACAGTACAGAAAAAAAGTTTAGAAGAAATTAGGAAAACACTACAAGAACAAATAGACAAAATAAAGGAAAAATTTGAAACAATACAATGCAAAGCCTACAAAAAGAAACCCAGAAGATTAATTCTAAGATTTCAGAAATGGTCAATACATTGAAAGAGCAAAGAAGTAGATTTGAATCAATGGAAACCCAAATTAGTGAGCTCAAAGAGAAATCTCTCAATTCTAGTAAACTAGAAGGACAGCCAGAGAAAAGAAGGAAAAAAATTCAAAAAAGTCTAAGATTTATGTGGGATACCATAAAGAAGCAAGGATAGTGAGACTTCATCACTAGTACTTCAGACATATTATCAGGAGGGACTGCTCCCTGGAGAAGGACATTATGCTTGGTAAAATGAAGTGTCAATGAAGAAGAGGAAGAACCCCTATGAGATGGGCTGGCACTTTGGCAGCAGCAATGGGCTCAAGTGTGATAACAATTGTTGAGGGTGTCACAGGACTGGACAGTTTTTTGTTCTGTTGTGCATAGGGTCACTGAATCAGAGCCAAGTCGACAGCACCTAACAACAACAACCATGGAGAAGAATAACTTATAGATGACCTGAATTCCAAAATAGGACGACACAATAAAAAGAAAATTGTTAAAGAGCTGTTGGAAGAAAAACTTCTCTAATATCAAAAAAGATGAGAAGATAGATGTTCAAGAATCCAAAACAACAACAGAATAGACCCCAAAAGAAAATCATCTAGACATATCATAATCAAAACCAAAGACAAAGAAAGAATCCTGAGAGTAGCTTGGGAAATACAAAAATTACCTAAAAAGGTGAATGAACAATACCCGTCTAAGTTGTCCTTCAAATACAATGAAGAAATAAGACATTTGTAGATAAACAGAAATTAGAGGAATTTGTAATAACCAGACATATTTTACAAAAAATACTAAAGGGTGCTCTTTGGATTCTGAACAAAAAAAGCATACAATAGTTTAAGATTAACAAGCATGGCAGAAACACCCAAAACTCAATTCAGACATTGCTGCTGGTGGTGGTTATGTGTCTTGGAGTCAGTTCTGACTCATAGTGACCCTGTACAGGTTTTCCGAAGCTGTAAATCGTTATAGGAGCAGAAAGCCTTATCTTCCTCCTGCGGAACAGCTGGTAGTTTTGAACTGCTGACCTTGAGGTTTGCAGTGTGATTTGTAACCACTATGCTACCAGAGCTCCTTCAATATTTAAAGCACAACAAATCCACAAGACTGAAAATAGGCAACCAGTGATATCAATTTATAATCAAACAACTACAAAGGAAAAAGAGAGAATAAAGAGTGTAAAAACAGAACTTAATGAAGAACTCAAGTAAATTTTAGGATAAAACAAACTGTTTTACTGGAGAAGAAATTAATGTATTAGAGTGTAACCTCAAAGAAAATTAATACATTTTCACATCAAAATAAAAAAGAGTAAGACAGAAAGATTTGGTAGGCATTAAAACAATAGCAATGAAGAAAATGAAAAGAAACCTACAAACAAAATAAACTTGGCACAGAAAATTGCATGGAACAAAGAAAGCTACAGCACCACAAAACAGCAACAACAACGATAAAACATCTATAATTCATCCTTATTATGCTCCTGGTGTATTGCTATAGGATAAGCACTCTACCATAAGGTAGGTTTGAACCACAAGGTTCGTGGTTCAGACCTACCAGCTGCTCCTCCAAAACCCTATACAGGATGGTTATGAGTCGAACAGACTTGACTGCACTTATCAATGATATTACTCTGAATGTAAATGGATTAAATGCATCAGTCAAGAGACAGAGAGTATGGCTTCAAGCAAGATGGCAGACTAGGCAGATGTACTACAGGGACACTCTACAACAAAGATATGAGAGACAAAATAAAATAGACATAGATGAATTTTTGGGCACCCTGAACTTCAAAAGAAAGATTAAAGAGATGGTTGGAGTACTTGCTGGGAGGAGAGGCAGAGAGGAAGACTGACTGGTGAACAGCTGACCAAATGCAGTTCAAACATCTGGTGAGCAGCTTTGACAATGGAGGGAGGTCTGGCAAAGCAGATGCTCAAGGCTGATGTAAAAGGTGCAATTTCTTCTTTATCCCCATGCTCCTGGTGACCAGAAGTGTGGCCAGCTGCCATCCTCATAAACCTGCAACACAGACTCTGCTATCCAGGAGTTCAGAACCATGTGGTTGGGAGTCATAATGATTTGAGGTGGGAGATGGCAGCACCACTTTTGGGTGATCCTGCTGGCATAGCTTCCAGAATCACAACACACAAGCCACCACAGTACAACAAACTGAGAGGCGAGTGGTACAGAACCTATAGACTGGGGAAAAATTCAGGGCAATGACATATCAGACAAGGGACTATTGCCTAAAGTTTATAGAACACTTCAACATCTTAACAAGGAGACAAATAACCCTATTAAAAAGTGAGTAGCAACCTAAGACAGAGCCATTGCCATGCTGCAATGAGTTTCGATGACGGGTAAGACTGAGGAATTCGCACTGACCGCCTAAGACAGGCAGCGTCC
>NW_006408858.1:394291-395594 GCF_000296735.1 Chrysochloris asiatica | reverse complement strand
TTGATGGTCCCAGAGACTTCTGCTCCTAGCCTGTAGAATTAATCACTCCCTTCCTTGTTACAAAACATCTACCTTTGCATTTCCAACCCTCATAATCCGTCCTGATAAGCATTATTCACTACAGTATCACGAGTTACCCATCTGTATTTCCTTTCATTGGCTCCACCCAGATTGATTGAATGGTACCCACTGGAGACTCTGCCCTCCTCCATGCTCCCTAGCACTAAGTTCCCTCTTGAAAGCTTGTAAGCCAGTCACTTCTTGCCTTTGTAGTCCCCCCACTCCCCATTTGAGTATCCAAAGTCCAAGTTGCCCATCTCCGTCTATTCTGTGTGTGGAGGGGGTGGAACTGATTCTTGCTGTAGGGATTTGTTCCTTCTTTTGAGTTGCTGCTCCATAGGTATAGGTCAAGTTCATCAGATTATATCAGCTCACTCTTTTTTTTCACCTCTTCTTTCTTCTCCTGGTTGAGCTCCGATCATCCAGTCATCCGGTCCAGGTCACGTGTGTATCATCTGCAAGTGTGGGCGCTCCTGTGCACATGCCCTCTCTTCCCGTCAGCCGGTAGTTCCACTCTCCTCTCAAGTCCTCCACTGACTCTGGGCCCAAGAGTCCCCAGGTCTCCTCATGCTGCTTGCCAACCAAGTCCCCAACTGGGTCCACAGAAGTCCACTGAACATTGTAGGGCTTAGCTTGCTGCTTCATTGCTGCTTTTACCCCATTTCCCCCCATCAGTGATAAACAACATTCTTATCAAAGGAAAAAAGATTGAAGTTGTCAAGAGCTTCATTCTTCTTGGATTAACTATCAACACTCATGGAAGCAGTAGTCAAGAAATCAAACGACGTATTGCAAACGACGTATTGCAAATCTGCTGCACAAGACCTTTTTTTTTTTTTTAATGTTTTATTGTGACTTATGTGATAGTTTACATGGGAGAACATTAGTGTTACATTCATCCTATCGTATATCGTTTCATTTCCATGGTTTATCAACCAACCAAAGAGTATATCCTATAAGCCTGCCCCCCGCCCCCGTCATCAGCACACAGCCCCTCTCCCTCTCTGAGTCTAAAGTCCCCAGCTGCTCCATCTCTCCATGTCATTGTCTTTGCCTCCATCTCAGGCATCACTGCTTCTCTGGGTAGGGTCCCACTCTCTGCTCTTCTCCCTTGATGGTCCCAGGGACCTCTCCTCTGCTCCTAGACTGCAAAGTTAATAACTCCACTCCTTGCTACAAAATGTCCACCTTTACATTTCCAACCCTCACAATCAGACCTGATAACAATTATTCACTATTGTAT
>NW_006408858.1:385096-394191 GCF_000296735.1 Chrysochloris asiatica | reverse complement strand
ATCAATGTAATGAAACAAGGTATATGAATGTTTGAATGTGAAACCGATGATGTGCCCTGAAAACTTTCACTCAATCCACAATAAAAACCTTTAAAAAAAAAAGTAAACACTCTAAAACAGTAGCTCTTAACTTTTTCTGTTGTGAATAAAAGCTTCAGATATCAGTTCTCATAAAAATGCTACTACACACTCTCAAATACTTTTGCACAGAGTTTGAGGTTTCAATGAATCTACAATAGACAAGAATTCTGCTTGGTGGATCTATAACATTGAAAAGGTTCATGCTAAGTCCCTGTGTTGTGCCTGCAGCTTCTGTACCTATTTATACTTGCCACAGGTCTCCCTTTTGTTCATTCCTCTACCCAGCACTCCTTCAGAGAGAACACAAGCATATCTCAGAGATATTGTGAGTTTGGTTCCAGACTACCACAATGAATTGACTATCTCAATAAAGCAAGTTATAGAATTTTTTCTGGTTTCCCTGTGCATATAAAAGTTTACAAAATACCATAGCCGATTAAGTGTTCAATAGTAATATACAAAAATTTGAAATATTGTGAGAATTACCAAAATGTGGCAAAGACACAGAGTCAACACATGTTGTTGGATAAATTCGAAATACAGCCTTGCCACAAACCTTCAATTTGTAAAACATGTCATATCTGCAAAAGACAATAAAGCAAACTACAATAAAAAAAAAAAAAAGTGAGTAAAGGACAAAAACAGACAAATATATGAAGAAATTCCCATGATCACTAGCCATTATTGTTCTTGCTCAAACTCATTGTCACCCTATACACAAAAGTATGAAACACTGTCTGGTCCTGCACCATAAGCTTGAGCTTACAGCTGTTGCCACTGCGCCAATCCAACTTATTGGGTTATTCTTTTTCACCTACCCTCCACTTTACCAAGCATGATGTCTTTCTCCATGGACCTATCCCTTCCTGATAACATGTCTGAAGTATAAGAGGTGAAGTCTCAGCATTCAAGTTTCTAAGGAGCATTCTGGTGGTACTTCTTCCAAGACAGAATTGTTTGTTCTTTTGGTAGTCCATGGTACTTTTAATATTCTTCTTCAACACTATAACTCAGATGCATCAACTCTTCTATGGTATTCCTTATTCATTATCCAAGTCTCACACACATATGATGCTATTGAAATACCATGGCTTGGGTCAGGTGCACCTTAGTCCTCAAACTGGTATTTTGCTCTTGAACACTTTAAAGAGGTCCTGTGCAGTAGGTTTGCCTAATGAAATAAATAGTTTGAATTCTTGACTGCTGCTTCCATAAGTGTTGATTATGAAAGACTACTACAATAAACCAAAAGAGGCTTACAAAAATGGAGGAATATACCACATACTCATGAATAGGAAAACTTACATTGTAAAAATGTCAACTTACCCAAAGCAATCTATAGCTATAACACAACCTCAAGCCAGATTTTAACATCACTTTTTAAAGAGATGAATAAATGATCACTAACTTGCAGTCCAGTGCATTGACCCACAATGCCACACCAGGACTCCAACAACAACTTTGTATGGAAAGGAAAGAGACCTCAGGTAAGCAAAGCACTGCTTAAGAAAAAGAACAAAGTTAGAGGCCTCTCACTGCTTGACCTCGAAATTTACTACACAGCCACAGTGACCAAAACAGTCTGATACTGTACAGTGAAAGATACATAGATAAGTGGAACAGAATTGAGAACCCAGAAGTATATCCATCCACGTACAGTCAGTGATCATTGACAAATGGTCAAAGCACGTTAAATGGGGAAGAGACAGTCTCTTCGACAATTGTGCTGACAAAACTGGATATCAGTTTGCAGAAGAATGAAACAAGACCCAGATCTCACACCATATACAAAAAATGAACACAATGTGGATTAAAGACCTAAATATAAAGATCATCAATGAAAAACTAGGGACAAACTTAGGAGTTCTAATACATGGCATACATACACTATCACACATTACAAAAAACACACAAACAGTAAAAGACAAAATAGTTAGGTGACTGAGCTCCTACAAATTAGAAATTTATGTCCATTAAATGTTTTCATCAAAAGAGTAAAAAGGGAACCCATAGAGTAGGAAAAATGTTTTGCAGTGACATATCACTCAAGGGACTAATATCTAAAATTTACAGAAAACTACAACACCTCTGACAAACAACTCAATTAAAAAATAGCCAGAAGGCAGGCTTGCAGAATGTGTCTTTTGGTTGTCTAAATTAGTATATATTCCTGAATGTTTTGTGTACATCTTCCCCCCGTCCCCCAAAAAGAAAAACAGAGGGAATGGAAGCAAATACTGTTTAATGCTGATGCACGGAGAACATTGTAATCATTGCAATGAAACGATGGTATAAAGCCGATGTTCTCCCATGTAAACTATCACTCAGGTTACAATAATTTAAAAAAAAAAAAAAAATGGCCAGAGGACATGAGCAGACACTTCAACAAGGAAGACATTCAGGCAGCAGATACACTTATAAAAAATATTCATGATCATTAGCCATTAGAAAAATGCAAATCAAAACAATAATGAGATATCATCTCACACCAACATTAACAGTGAAAGCTCAGAAAAACAGAAAGCAACAAATGTTGGCGAGGGTTTGAAGAGACTGGAACT
The DNA here is from genome assembly GCF_000296735.1 of Chrysochloris asiatica. Taxonomy (NCBI): domain Eukaryota; kingdom Metazoa; phylum Chordata; class Mammalia; order Afrosoricida; family Chrysochloridae; genus Chrysochloris; species Chrysochloris asiatica. The sequence goes on along the minus strand of NW_006408858.1, from coordinate 391,549 downwards.
CACCTACATTGCTAGTAGGATTGTAAAATGGTTCAATCACTCTGGAAAATGGCATGACGCTTCCTCAGAAAATTGGAAATAGAAATATTTTATGACCCAGAAATCTCTCTACTTGGTATAGATCCACAAGAAATAAGAGCCAGGACATAAGTACATTTTGCACATTGGTGTTCATCACAGCACTATTGACAATAGCAAAAAGATGGAGACAGCTTAAATGCCCAGCAACGGAAGAGTGGATAAAAAAACTTTGGTACATACACGCAGTGGAATACTATTCAACTTTGAAGAATGACAATGAATCTTTGAAACATCTCATAACTTGGATGAATGTGGAAAACATCATGCGGAGTGAAATTAGTCAGTCACAAAAGGACAAACATTGTATGAGATCATTATTGGAAAAACATAAGAAAATGTTTTTATACTGAAAGAAACATTCTTTGATAGATACCAGGGGTGGGAGGTTGTTGTTAAGTGCCATTATTGAGTCAATTCCAACTCATAGCAACCTTGTTTGTAAGGAGCAGCTGGTGGGTTTGAACTACCAACCTTGTAGTTCAAATTGACCTTGTGGTTGAGTGCTTATCCAACAACACTATACAAAGACTCCAAGGTTGGGAGGTTGTTGTTGTTGTTGTTGTTATGTGCCGTGGAGTCGATTCCGACTCATAGTGACCCTGCACAGGGTTTCCAAGGCTGTTAATCTTTATGGGAGCAGAACGCCTCATCTTTCTCCCTCGGAACTGCTGGTAGTTTCGAACTGCTGACCTTACGGTTCGCAGCCCGATTCGTAACCACTACGCTACCAGAGGTTGGGAGATAGGGGAGAGTAATTCACTGGCCAGAGGATAGACACATGTTAGTTTGGGTGATGTGGAAGGCAATATACAAGAAGGGGGAAGGCAATGTACAAGAAGAGGGAGCTTGGCAGAGGAATGATGAAGACAGGTGAAGACACAGGGACGTATTCATGGGCTAAAGGGTACAGAGGTAAACAGTGATATATACACAACCTTAAAACAATAGTGTTCTGTGCTTGGATACATGGATTGAGACATAGACTGAACTGGTAAGGGAGGAAGAATGGGATATATATATACTCACATATCCCACAAATATATAAGAGTTTGAAAGAGGACATCTGTACACGAGTACCTGAAAACACAACTATGAATGTGGTGGAGCATACAGCAGACAAAATGATGAAAACTTCCTAGATATTACCAACCATGAAATTACACCATGATCAATTGGCATATCATAGTTCACATAGACAATGTTCTACATCCTGCTTGGATGAGTAGCATTTGGAATCTTGAAAGCTCATGAGTGGCTGTTTAAGGTGCAGATATTGATCTCTCCATGTGTGAAAAAAAAGAAGAGTGATAAGAATTAAAGAGGTTTGGAATCAATTAGTCCAATGAACTAATGAAGCCTGTGAACATCAGTCTCCAGGAATCTGAGACCAGAAGAACTACACAGTGCCCAACTACCACTATCAACTGCTATGAGAGACCCTCACACAAGAGGGTCCTGGACAGAGTGGGAGAAAATGCGGAAGAAAACTCAAAATTATTTAATAATAATAATAAAAGACCAGATTTACTGGTCAGAAAGAGACTGGAGGAACCTGAGATTATAGGCCTCAAACAACCTTCAGGTTTGGAAAGGAACACACTCTTGCGGCCCATTTTTCAGCCAAGCAGTAGATAGTTTTATAATGGGGGTAGCAACACTAGCAAGGTATACTTAGCATGGGATGATCAATCATTCAATCAAAAGAGCAACATTTTACTAAGGACAAAGTTAAAAAAGGAATAGGAAGGTGGGTGGGATGAAAATAGGAACCACAGGGAGGAAGCAGGATTACTGCTGTTGCAGGGAGGAGATTGTAATCATTAAGATGAAACAAAGTGTATGATTTGTTGAATGTTAACCTATGATCTTGTCTGTAAACCTCATTCAATTCACAATAAAAAGTTAAAAAAATAAAAAAGTGGACACTTATTTTACCAAAAGAGTAAAAAGGGAGCCCACAGACTGGGAAAAAGGATTTTGCATTGACGTATCAGATAAGGGGGCTAGTCTCGAAAATTTATAGAAAGCTGTAACACCTCTACCAAAAAAAAAGACAAACAATCCAATTGAAAAATGGGCACAGGATATGAACAAACACTTCACCAAAGAAAACATTCAGGAAGCCAACAAACATATGAAGAAATGTTCATGATCATCAACCATTGTTGTTGTTGTTGTTAAGTGCTGTTGAGTCAGTTCTGACCCATAGAGACCCTGTATAGGGTTTCCAAAGAGCAGCTGGTGAACTTGAGCAACCAACCTTGCAGTTCAAACAGCTTTGCAGTCTGGTGCATTAACCTACAGCTCCACACCAAGACTCCATTAGAGAGATGCAAATCAAACAACAATGAAACAACAACAACAATAAGATGCAAATCAAAACAACAATGAGGTATCACACCAGAATTAATAGCAAAGTTTTAAAAAAACAAAAAATACAGAAAACAACAAATACTGGAGAGGGCGTGGAAAGCATGGGACCCTCCTACCCTGCTGATTGGACTGTAAAATGGTGCAACCACTATGGCATTTTCTCACAAGACTGAAATAGAAATACAGTATGACCCAGCAATCTCTTTATGTGGTGTATATCCTCAAGAAATAAGAGTTGTGACACGAATAGATATTTGCACATCCATGTTCATTACAAACTTATTCTCAATGGCAAAAAAGATGGAGACAGCCTAGATGTCCATCAGTAGAGTAATGGTTGAACAAACTTTGGTACATATACACAATGGAATATTGCACAACACTGGAGAATAATGATGGAAACCAACGCATGATATAGAGAAAGCTGGGGGGCATTATGCTGAGTGAAATTAGTCAGTTGTAAAGGAACAGATATTAGATATTGTACAAGCCCACTACTGTACAAAGTCAAGAAAAGGATTTTAGGCTACAATAACAGGCTATATATAATCTATATAATAACATTCTGTAATTGGCCATTTTGAATCTGACTATCACATAGTTTACTATGATGTGAATGACACAGTGAAGAGGAATGTTGTTGCATTCATCATAAAAAGAATATTTCAAGTTCTGTCATGAGGTACAATGCAGCCTGTGATAGGATAATATCCATGCGCCTATAGGAAAGGCCACTATTATTCAAATGTACACACCAACCACTAAAGCCACTGATGATGAAATTGGAGAATTCTACCACTTCTTCAGTGTGAAATTGATTAAACTTGTGATCAAGATGTATTGATAGTTACTGGCGATTATAATACAAAGGTTGGGAGCAAAGAGGAAGGATCAGTAGTTGGAAGACATGGCCTTGGTGATAGAAATGATGCTGGAGATTGATGATAGAATATAGTATGACCAATGACTTCTTCACTGCAAATACCTTTTTTAAACAATGTAAAAGATGACTATACACATGGAATACACAGAAATCAAATTGACTACATCTGTGGAAAGAGACAGTGGAAAAGCTCCATATCATCAGCCAAAACAAGGCCAGGTGCAGACTGTGGAATACACCATCAATTGCTCACATGCAAGTCAGGCTGAAGCTGAAGAATATTAAAACAAGTCCATGAGAGCCAAAAGATGACCTTGAATATATTCCACCTGAATTTAGAGATCATCTGAAGAACGGATTTGATGCACTAGACACTAAAGAATGAAGATCAGAAGAGTTATGGGATGACATCAAGAATATCATATAGGAAGACAGTTAAAGGTCATTAAGAAGACAAGAAAGAAGGAAAATGCATGTCAGAGGAAACTCTGAAACTTGCTCTCCAGCATAGATGTTTTAAAGCAAATAGAAGAAATGAGGACATAAAAGAGCTGAACAGAAAATTTCAAAGGGCAGCTGGAAAAGACAAAGTCAAAATTATAACGAAATGTGCAAAGACCTGGAGTTAGAAAACCCAAAGGGAAGAACATACTCAGCATTTCTCAAGCTGAGGGAACTGAAGAAAAAAAATCCAGGTTTGACTTGGAGGATTCTATGGGCAAAATATTGGATAATACAGAATGCGACAAAAGACGATGGAAGGAATATACAAAATCATTGCACCAAAAAGAAATGGACAATGTTCAACCATTTCAAGAGGTAGTATATAATTAAGAGCCTTCTTACTGAAGGAAGAAGTCCAATGTGCACTGAAGGCATTGGCAAAGAACAAGGATCTGTGAACTGATGGAATACAAATTGAAATATTTCAACAAACTTATGCAGCACTGGAGGCACTCACTCATCTATGCCAAAAAATTTGACCAGCTACCTGGTCAACTGACTGGAAGAGATCCATATTTGTGCCCATTCCAAAGAGAGGTGATCCAACAGAATGTGGAAATCATAGGACAATATCCTTAATATCGCATACAAGTAAAATTTTCAGAGAACTGCCAGAGGTTCAAGCCAGATTCAGATGAAGCCATGTAACAAGTGATATCATTGCTGACATCAGATGGATCTTGGCTGAAAGCAGAGACTATCAGAAAGATGTTTTACCTGTGCTTTATTGACTATGCCAACACTTTCAGTTGTGACAAGTTATGGACAGCATTGCTGAGAATGTGTTTTCTGGAACACTTAATTGTGCTCATGAAAAACCTGTACATAGACCAAGAGGCAGTTGTTCGGACAGAACAAGGGAACATACAATAGTTTAAAAATTAGGAAAGGTGTTCGCTAGGGTTGTATCCTGTTACCATATTGATTCAACCTGTATGCTTAAAAAATTTGAGAAGCTGGATTACATGAAGAAAAATGTGGCTTTGGAATTGGAGGAAGACTCATTAACAACCTGCAATGAGTAGATAATACAACCTTGCTTGCTGAAAGTGAAGAGGACTTTGGTATGGGTTGCACTTCAATGCAAAGGAAACAAATATCCTCACCACTGGACCAATAAACATCTATATAAATGGAGAAACGATTGAAGTTGTCAAAGACTTCAGTTTGCTCACATCAAGCAGCAACACTCATGGAAGCAGCAGTCAAAAAATTAAATGACATATTGCATTGGGCAAATCTGCTGCACAAGAACTCTTTAAAGTGTTCAAGAGCAAAGATGTCAGTTTGAGGACTAAGGTGGACCTGATCCAACTCATGGTATGTTCAGTAACCTCATATGCATGTGAAAGGTGGACAATGAACAAGGAAGGCCATAGAAGAATTGATACATTTAAGTTGTGGTATTGGAGGAGAATATTAAAAGTACCATGGACTACTAAAAGAACAAATAAGTCTGTCTTGGAAGAAATACAGCCAGAATGTTCATTGGAAGCCAGGATGGCCAGACTTTGTTTCTCATACTTCGAACATGTTATCATCAGGGACCAGTCCCTGGAGAAAGATATCATGTTTGGTAAAGTGGAAGATAGGAGAAAAGGAGGAAGACCCCCCAAAAGATAGATTTGCACAGTGGCAGCAGCAATAGGCTCAAGCATAGCAAGGATTGTGAGGTTAGTGTAGGGCTAGGTAGTGTTTTGTTCTGTTGTACATAGGTGGCTATGAGTGGGTACCAACTTGATGGAATCTAACAAGAACAACAATAATAATAACATTCTATAATGGTTACTCGGGTGTGAGGGAAGACAGTATTATTCATTAGGATGAGGTTCAATTCTCCAGCAAAGATTTACAGCCTAGGAGACCCTATTGGGAGTATCTGAACTGACTTGAGGGCACTTAACAACAGCAAGAAGAGTGCATTCTTTCTTTCTTTCTTTCCTTCTATCTTCCTTCCCTCCGTCCTTCTTTCTTTTTTGCCTCCTGTACTTGAAGGGAAATAATGTATATTTATTTTTTCATTAGGATAAACTTTTGTAATTTTTCCTGTGAAAGAAAAAAAAAAAACTTTTAAAAAACCTAGCTATAAGAGCTATAAGACCCACCACTCGTCTGTCAGTTTATCGTACTGTGGTGGCTTGTGAGTTGCTGTGATTCTGGTAGCTATGCCACTAGTATTTTAAATACCAACAGTGTCACCCATGGTGGACAGGTTTCAGATGAGCTTCCAGACAAAGACAGACTAGGAAGAAGGGGTGACAAACTGCTTCCTAATATTTAGTCACCGAAAGCCTTATGAATAGCAGAGAAACACTGTCAGATATAGTGCCAGAAAATGAGCCCTTCAGGTTGGAAGGCACTCAAAATGAGACTGGGGAAGAGCTGCCTCCTCCAAGTAGACTTGGAGTTGACTGTAATGACGTGAATGGAATAAAGCCTTTCATTTGCTGATGTGGCACAACTCAAAATGAAGAGAAACAGCTGAAAACATCCATTGAAAATCAGAACATGGAATGTACGAAGTATGAATCTGGGAGAATTGGAAGTTGTCAAAATGAAATGGAACACATAAACTTCGATATCTTAGGCATTAGTGAACTGAAATGGACTGG
>NW_006408858.1:363358-381288 GCF_000296735.1 Chrysochloris asiatica | reverse complement strand
TCTGTGGCTATGTCACTGACTCTGGGCCTAAGAGTCCTCAGTTCTTGCCACACTGCTGGCCAACCAGTCTCCACTTGGTTCACTGGAGTCTATTGAATGTTGTAGGGCTTAGCTCTCAGCTTCATTGCTGTGTTTCCCTCACTTCCCATGGTCACCCATCAGAGCATGTATTCACATTGAGTCTTAGTCTTGGAAGGGGTGCACAAGACCTTTTTAAAGTGTTGAAGAGCAAAGATGTCAGCTTGAGGACTAAGGTGCGCCTCACCCAAGCCATGGTATTTTCAATAACCTCATGCATGCGAAAGCTGGACAGTGAATAAGGAAGACCATAGAAGAATTGATGCTTTTGAGTTATGGTGGAGGAGAATATTGAAAGTGCCATGGGTTGCCAAAAGAACAAATAGATCCGTTTTTGGAAGAAGTGCAGCCAGGGTGCTCCTTGGAGGCCAAGATGACCAAACTTCGTCTCTCATACTTCAGACACATTGTCAGGAGGGACCAGTCACTGGAGAAGGACATCATGTTTGGTAAGGTAGAGGGTCAGAGAAAAAGAGGAAGACCTCCAACGAGATGAATTGGCCAAGTGGCAGCATCGTTGGACCCAAGCGTGGCAACAGTAGTGATGTTGGCCCAGGATCGGGCAGTGTTTCGTTCTGCTGTGCATAAGGTCATTATGAGTCGGTACTGACTCGATGGCACCTAACAACAACAACAAACAACATCTATAATACTGTTGTTAGTAATAGCAAAGAGTTAAAAATTCATAATAGGTGGTGGTGGTTGTCTGCTGTTGAGTCAGTTTCAACTAATAGAATTTCTGAGGCTAATAAATCTTCATGGGAGCAAAAAACTTCATTTTTCACCCATGGAGCAGCTGGTGGATTCAAACTGCTTACCTTGCGATTAGCAGCCAAACACATAACCTCACTCTGCTACCAGGGCTTCTAGTCCATGATGGGCAGGGGAGGGGTCTGTTAAAAAAAAAAAGATAACCAGCATACCTGTGAAGTTCTGTAGATGCCCTACTCCCTTCCTTCCCCTTCCCCTTCCTTTCTCCCTCACACACAAAAGCAATATAGAAATACAGACTCTATGAGACCTCATTTTCTTGGAGCTTCTTGCCTACCTATCCCCATACTTGGTCCCAAACTCCCTCCTTTGACTCCTCCAGACAAGAATCCAAGCCCCACTAAGACCTTTGGGTTCTTGTCTGCCTCCACCATTAGACTGGTCATTTCTGGGTTTCTCTAGCTGAATCTATGGTCCCTGAGACCAGAACAGTGTCCGACCCAAGTGAATGGGTGGAGGAGAGATCTGTCATGTCTTTGAGATTAGAAAGGTAAAGATGACATTAGAGGCATTTAGAATTTTAGCTACAGACAGGTGTGCATTCAAATCCTGGCCAGTCAGATGCCATTAAAGTAGCCTCTCTTGGCCTCAGTTTTTCTGACTGTGAAATAGGGCTTCAGCAATAGTTGTCTTACTGGTGTATGTGAGGGTGGAAATTATTTCAGGGATGGGCAGGTGAAAGTTTGCAGGAGTGGATGGAGGAGTAGGGGAGAAGAGAACTGTGAGGGGGCACAGGATGGAAACAATGTTATATCTCCCCAGCAGCTGGGGGCTGACGTGGAGAAATCAGACCCCTTCTCAATCAAGACTTGGTGAAGTACAGGGTCCTGGACCACTAAGAACCTCCTGGGAAGAGCTTGGACTCTTCTTGCTTTGCTAGAGGAGTGAAAGCTGACCAGTCCCACAGATGGAAAGCATTGTTGCTGTTTCCTGCAGCTGAGTCAGCCCAGAGTCAGGACACTGTGATCCACAGGGTTGTCATCAGGTGATTTTCTTGTGCAAGTAGATGGCCAAGTCTTTCTTCCCTGTCGAATTCATCTGGTAGCTCTACTGAAAGCATCATAAATCACTGCAGTTGATTTCCACTCCTAGCGACTCTATAGACAGAGTAGAACTTACCCAAAAGGTTTCTGAAGTTGTAAATCTTTATTGGAGCAGAATGCCACATATTTCTTCAGAAGAGGACCTGGTGGGTTCAAACGCCCAAACTTTCCATTAGCAGCACAAGCTTAACCCACTGTGCCATTAGGACTTCTTTCATAAAATTCTCCACTGAAGGATGGGTGGTGGTTCCACATAAGGTGAGTAAAACGCAGGTCTCCTGCATGGAAAGCAAGAATACCTGAATCACCACTGCCATCCCCAAAATAAACCAGTTGTCATGAAGTCAGTTCCAACTTATGGCATTTCCACCGGTGTCAGACCTGTGCTCCATAGAGTTTTTTGTTTTAAGTTTTTATTGTGAATTGAGTGATAGTTTACATGGGAGAACATTGGGTTTACACCATCGTTTTTTTGTTTTGTTTTGTTTTTTACGTTTTATTGTGAGTTATATGATAGGTTACATGAAAAAAACCTCAGTTCCATATTCATTCCATCGTATATCATTACATTGCCATGGTTCAATCCCCTCCATGCATCATCTTCCGACTAAAGGGCATATCCTAGAAGCCCGTGCTCTACATTCCCCCCTACCCCCTCAGTCTTCGGCCTACAGTTCCTCTCCCTTTCTGGATCCAATGTCCCCAGCCACTTCATCACTTGATGTCATCATCTCTGTCTCCATCTCAGGCATCCCCGGTTCTCTGGGTGGGGTCCCGTTCTTGGCTCTTATCCAATGATGGTCCCAGAAACCTCTGCTCCTAGGCTGGAGAAATAATCGCTCTCTTCCTTGCTACAAAATATCTACCCTTGCATTTCCAACACTCACAATCCGTCTTGATAACCGTTATTCACTACAGTATTGCACGTAACCTGTCTGTATTTCATTTCATCAGCTCCACCTAGACAAATTGGATAGTACTCACTGGTGATTCTGCCTTCCTCCATGCCCCCTAGGTCTAGGTTCCCTCTTGAAAGCTTGTAAGCCAGTTACTTCTTGCCTTTGTAGTCCCTCCCTCCCCATTTGGGTATTCAATATCCAAGTTGCCCCTCTCTGTCTACTCTGTGTTACACCATCGTTTTATTGCAATGATTACAATCTCCTCCATGCATCATTGTTCAACAGTGTTTGCTCCTATTCCCTCTGTTTTTTTTTTTTTTGTTGTTGTTTTGTTTTTGTTTTTTGGGGGGATGTACACAGAAACATTCAGGAATATATAATAATTTAAACAACAAAAGGGCACATTCTGCAAGCCTGCCTCCTGGCCGCCAGCACTCAGTCTTTCTCTTTCTGAGTCTAGAGTCCTCAGCTGCTCTATCGCTCCATGTCCTCATCTCTGCCTCCATCTCTGGTGTCCCTGCTTCTCTGGATAAGGTCCCACATTCTGCTTGTGCTCTTCTGCCTTGGTGGTCCTAGAGCCCTCTGTTTCTGGACTGCAAGATTAACTACTCTCCCGTTTTTGTTACACAACTTCTACCTTTATAGTTGTGTCAGTTGCAATTAGTTATGATAACAATTACTCACTATTAAATCATAAGAATCTTATCCCCATCTGTTTTCACCAGACCCATCTAGACAACATGAAAACTATTCAGTGGAGACTCTACCTTCCCCCACACACTCTGAAACTAAACTCCCTCTTGAAAACTTGTAAGCCAGTCACTTTGTGCCTTCATCTCCCCTCATTTTAGGTAGCCAATGTGTAAGTTGCAGGTCCCTATCTATCCTGTATACAAAGAGGATAGGATTGATACTTGATGTGAAGACTCCTTTCCTCTTAGTTGGTATTGTAGCAATTTACACTTGTTTCCTTTATCAAAAAAATGTTTTTAAATCTTCCTCTAGTCAAGTTCTGGTCAAATGGTACTACCTGCAAGTTTGGGTGTTCTTGTGCAACTCCCCTCACTTCGTATCACTGGATGTTTCCCTCTCAGCTCTAGCCCTCTGTGGCCATGTCCTTGTCCATGGGCTCAGGAGTCCCCTGGTCTCACCACACTTTGGACCAACCAACCCTTCCTCTTCTCTCTGTCATCTCCAGGTCAATGGTAGTCTATTGAACATGGTTGAACTCAGCCCAGTTCTTCATTGCTGCCTTAACCCCTCTTCCACACACCAGTAGGCCAATGGGGTTGCCAGCAAGCTTACATTCCTGTTCATGTGTTCCCTTTGAGTTTCAGTCTTGGAGGGGGGTTTGCCCTGAAGGGACTTGATTGCTTCCTGGCAAACAACTTGCTTGTTATTGTAGTAGCCAGTCAGACTGCATTTTTGTTTTGGATTTTTCCTGCTGATCTATCTTTGAAGATGTATCTTCTGTCGCTCTAGCTGTTCCAGGCTGGTCTGCTTGTCCTTTCTAATGGGGATGTCCCACCTCAGAAGGTTCTGGATAGGGTCCATAGGGTTTTGTTTTGTTTTTTATGTCTTTCAAAAATTGTTTTATTCATAACAGAAATTTTCTTAAGTTCCTGAAAACCAAAATAATGTCGTAAAAAGTAGAAAGTTTAACGGTAACACTTTTTTTTTTTAATGTTTTAACGTGATAGTTTATATGGGAGAACATTAGCTTTACAATTATCCTATCATGTATTGTTTCATTGCCAATCCCCTTCATGCATCATCAAGCAACCAAAGTGTATACTCTGCAAGACTGCCCCCTGGTCTTCAGCACACAGCCACTCTCCTTCTCTGGGTCTAGAGACCCTCTCTCCACATTATCATCTCTGCCTCCATCTCTGGAATCACTGCTTCTCTGGGTAGGGTCCCACATTCCATTCTTCTTCCTTGATGGTCCCAGGGACCTCCGTTCCTGGACTGCAAAGTCAACCACTCCCCTCATTTTGCTAGGAAATGTCTACCTTTACATTTCCAATCCTCGCAGTCAGTCCTGATAGCAACTATTCACTATTGTGCCACATGAAAGCCCTCCCCATCTCCTTTCATCAGCCCCTCCTAGACAGATTGGATACTACTCAGTGAAGATTCTGCCTTCCTCCATGCCCTCTGGATGTAGGCTCCCTCTTGAAAGCTTGTAACCCAGTCACTTCTTGTCCCCCCCTCCCCCATTTTGGGTAGCCAGTGTCCAAGTTGCCCATCCCTATCTACCCTGTGTATTGAGGGGGTGGGAATGATCCTCACTGTAAAGGTTTATTCCCTCTTTTGAGCTACTGCATCCATAGGTGTAGGTCAAGTACATCAAATTGTATCAGATTACTCTTTTTTCCCTCTTCTTTTTTCTTCTAGTTGAGCTCTCATCAGCCAGCCATTGAAGCCAGGTCAAGTGGGTATTATCTGCAAGTGTGGGTGTTCTTGTGCATATGTCCTCACTTCTTATCTGCTGTACGCTTCACTCTCCACTCTAGTCCTCTGTGGCTGTCACTACTCTGGGCCCAAGCTTCCCCAGGTCTTGGCACACTGAACCAGGTCTCCACCTGGGTTCACAGGAGTCTGTTGAATGTAGTAAGGCTTAGCTTGCAGCTTTATTACTGTTTTCCCCTCACTTCCCCTTATCAGTGACCAACATTGTCACCAGTCAGAGAGCATGTCTGCTTGTGTTCATAGGGTTTTCAATGACTGATTTTTTTTTTTTTTTTAGTAGATTACTAGGCCTTCTTCTGAACACGTTTGGGTGGAGTCAAACCACCAATCCTTTGGTTAGTTGTTGACTGATTCACCATTTTAATCATCAGGCATAGTGACTATAGGACAGAGTAGAGCTCTCCCATAGGTTTCCTGTGCTGTCATCTTTATGGGAGCAGACCACCAGGTCTTTTTTCTCCTTTGGAGCTGCTGGTGGGTTCAAACCACTGACCTTTTAGTTAGAAGTCAAGTGCTTCAACCATCGTATCAACCAGGGATTCCTGCTTCTTAGTTTTCTTCTCCCCACTGAAACAATAAATAACATCATGATAAATGGAGTAAAGATTGAAGTTGTCAAAGACTTCATTTTGCATGAATCCACCATCAATGCTCATGGAAGCAATAGTCAAGAAATCAAACACCATATTGCATTAGGCACAAGACCTCTTTAAAGTACTGAAGAGCAAAGATGTCAGTTTGAGGACTAACGTGTGCCTGACCCAAGAGACAGTATTTCCAATAGCCAATGAAAAAGGAAGACCATAGAAGAATTGATGCATTTGAGTTCTTATAAGGGAGAAAAATATGAAAGGTACCAAGGACTGCTGCTGCTGCTGTGAAGTGCTGTTGAGTCGGTTGCAACCCATAGCGACCCTGTATAGGGTTTCTGAGGAGCACTTGGTAAGCTTGAATTGCCAACTTTGCAGTGTGGAACATTAACTCACAGTGCCACACCAGGACTCCAAGGACTGCTAGAAAAACAAACAAATCTGTGTTGGAAGAAGTACAACCAGAATGCTCCTTAAGAGGGACCAGAATACTCCTTGGGAGGGACCACCTCGAGAATGACATCATGCTAGGTAAAGTGGAGGGAGAGGGAAAAGAGGGAGACCCCCAATTAGATGGATTGGCACAGTGACAGCAACAATGGTTTTAAGCATAGAGGCAGTTGTGAGGATGGCTCAGGACCAGGCAGTGTTTCATTCTGTTGTACATAGGGTCTCTATGGAGCGAAACTGACTCAACAGTACTTAACAATAAAGCTTTCTTTGGGAAGCCAGTCTAATGATAGAAACAAACAAGAACCCCAAGGATAAAGGGAGAGTTGTTCAAGAGTCTGGGGAAGTCAGAGGAAGGAGTTGGAACCAGCCTATGGGTTGTGTAGGCAAGAAGACCCAAAAAAGGAAGATCTCATGAAGATTTTTATAATTCATAATAATTCTTCTAAAAAAATAACTTAAGCAATGTAGAAACCAAAACCAAACCCACTGCCACTGAGTAGATTCTGACTCATACCAACCCTATAGGATAGAGAAGGAGGTGCCTCTAGGGTTTCCTAGGCTGTCATCTTTACCAGAACATATCTATAGGTCTTTTTTCTCCCTCTGAGCTGCTAGTGGGTTCAAACTGCCCACCTTTTGGTTAGTAGCTGAATGCTTTCTAACTTTGGAGTCCTCCTCCAGCTTAGAACCTAGCAGGCCTCCCTTGGTGATGGGGGAGGGGTTGCTCCCCCAGGGCCAGGACACCAGGAAGCCCCACAGGCAGTAGCCCGCTTAGGGTCACGAGGGACCACTGGGCCCAGGGCCCTTATCTTGCCTGACCTAGCTGAGGCCAGCCGCTCCCTCCTTCTGGAAAATGTGCCCTCCTACCTTCTTGCTCCTTAACTCCTGCTGGTCCAGGGGTGGGGCCTAGTGCTACTTCTGCCCCTTGGCCCACCGCCCCAGGTCCCTTCTACCTTCCTGGAGTCCCTCCAGAACCTCTGACTCAGCAGGTCCAAGCCTGCTTCTTCTGCCCGCCTCAGGGTAGCTAGCTCTGAGGTCCCTCTTGCCCAAGCCTTAATGCCGGCCACTCCCAGCACCACCAGCTCTCCCCCAGCTTGTCCTGACATGCGGATTCCTTACTGTCCCTCCCTTGTCCTCTTCCCTAGAGCCAGGCCCTGCTCCCCTCTCACCCCTAGGGGTGGGGGAGGGGTCCTCCAGATAAGGGCACAGGGCAAAGGGATACACCTAGGTTCCAATCCTGACTGGCTCTGCCATTGCTTTGCTGAACAACCTTGATGAATGACCTCCTCTTTCTGAGCCTTATGTGTACCCCATTTGCATAATATTATATGGGTCAGGTTTCTAAGAGCATTAGACAAACTAAAGCATGTGGTGAGGGCTCAATAAAGACCAGTTGTCACTGGGGAGTGGGATTCCCCCCTCCAGGGACCCCTAGGACACTTTTTTATGTCTGTCTAAACCCCTACTGGAGTCCTGGTGTGGTGCTGTGGGCTAATCCTTCAGACTACAAAGTAGTTTGAACTGCAAGGTCTGTGGTTCAAGCTCACCAGTGGCTCCTTGGAAACCCTATATAGAGTCGCTGTGGGTTGGAATCAACCCAATGGCACTTAACAACAACAACAGCCCCTACTATGTTTGGAACAGATCAAGGTACAAACCCAGATGCCTACTCCACCTCAGGTTGGGGCTCTGCAATACACATACAACCTGGAAGGAGGCAATTTGATGAGGAAGATGGTAGAGGAAATAAGTAATTCCAGAGCATGGAGGATCGGGGGGGCTGTCCCAGCATGGCGGTTGTTGTTAGGTGTCATTGAGTCGGTTCTGACTCATAGTGACCCTATGTACAACAGAATGACACACTGCCGGTCCTTCACCATCCTCACAATCATTGCTGTGTTTGAGCCCATTGCAGCAGCTACTGTGTCAATTAATCTCTTGAGGGTCTTCCTCTATTTCACTGACTCTCTGCTTTACCGAGCTTAGTATCCTTCTCTATGGACTGGTCCTTCCTGATAATATGTCCAAAATATATGAGAGGAAGTCTTACCATCCTCCCTTATAAGGAGAATTCTGGCTATTCTTCCAGGACAGATTTGTTTGTTCTCTGCAGTCAGTGGTATACTCAATATTCTTCATCAAACACATGACTCAAAGGCATCAATTGTTTTTGGACTCCTGGTGTGACATTGTAGGCAGTTCAAATCCACTAGCTAACTCTACAGAAATCATATACAGGGTTGCTATGAGTCAGAACCACTTGAAGGCACTTAACAACAACAAGAACAATTATTTCTGGGTCTTCCTTATTCATTGTTCAGCTTTCCCATGCTTATGAGATATTCAAAATACCATGTGCACCATATGGTTTACTATGCTGGGAATGGACAAATTGAAGAGGAATGGTATCATATTTTTTGTCAAAAAGAACATTTTAAGGTCTATCTTGAAGTACAATGCTGTCAGTGATATAATACCCATACACCTACAAAGAAGACCAGTTGATACACTATTGTTCAAATTTACGTACTTACCACTAAAGCCAATGATAACAAAATTAAAAAATTCTATCAACTTCTGCAGTCTGAGATGGATCAAACATACAACCAAGATACATTGATAATTACTGGTGAATGGAATGGTAAAGTTGGAAACAAAGAGGAAGAATCAGAGTTTTAAAAAATGGTCTTGGTGATTAGAAACCATGATGGAAAACACAAGATAGAGTTTTGCAAGACCAATTCATCGCAGATACCTTTTTCAATAACATAGATGGCAGCTATACACGTGGGCTTTGCTAGATGGACTACGCAGGGATCAAATTGACTACATCTGTGTAAAGAGAAAACAGTGGTGATGGTGGTGGTGGTATGCCGTGGAGTCAGGTCTGTCTCATAGTGATCCTGCATAGGGTTTCTGAGGCTGTAAATCTTTACGGGAGCATAAAGTCTCATCTTTCTCCCGAGGAACAGCTGGTAGTTTCGAACTACTGACCTTGAGGTTAGCAGCCCAATGTAACCACTTCAATCTGCCAAAATAAAGCCAGTGGCTGACTGTGGAACAGCATGGGGAGGGGCATCTAAATCTAGTAAGGAAGAGGTGATAGAGGGCAGAATTGAAGGACACCTTGGAGGGCCAGCCAAGTGCCAGGACAGCAAGAAGGTCAATATTAGGGAAGAGGAAGTTAGACTGAGAGGCTCAAGAAATAAAAGAAGGATTCAAGGCCACTCAAAAAGGAAGTGGTAGGCTGGAATTCAGTAGAGTCAATCCCCACCCACTCTCAGGCCGAGTAGAAGAGCCTAACCCGAGTCTCCCCAGCCAGAATATCTTGTTCAAGGAATGTAACCAATGGGGTCCCCCAGGCTGAGGTCAGTGTCAGGCAGGCATCGGCCAACTAGGTGATAAGTTAAAAGTGGGTTAGGAGGGGAATCTGATGCAGACCATGCAGACCCGGTCAGGAGTTCAAGTCCCTATGGGCCCAAGCATTGCTGACCGTCCAAACCATAGGCTCTGAGGATCAGACTTTAGCCACCTAGCAGACATAGCAAAATGTCCCTTATCTGATTATTCAGTTATGCTGGTTAGTAATTCCATAATGAGCCCTGGATACCCACAGATAAATGTAAAAACCATCCCTAAAAGCCGAGACTGTAAATTCCAAAAAAGCAAAGTTTCCCCATCCAAAAAAAAAAAAGCTAAAGAGGATAGAGAGAAACTCTGTTAACTGATGGTATGTGGAGGGGATTATAATCAATGTAATGAAACAAGGTATATGAATGTTTGAATGTGAAACCGATGATGTGCCCTGAAAACTTTCACTCAATCCACAATAAAAACCTTAAAAAAAAAAAAAGAAGTGGGTTAGGAGAAGGTTGAACTGGGGGCCCCAGGGCACCTGTGAGAGAGTCAGGTTTCAGAGAGCAGGGACTTAAGGGGTAGAGGACCCAGAGCCCTATGGCCAGAGGCAATTGGGGTCTTCCAAACACAGAACATTTCAGCACTGTGATAACCAGACCATAAGTCCAACCCCCAGGGGTAGGCACAGACAGACCAAACCTGGGGATTGACTGTGGACTGGCTAGGGTGGTACCATCTTGGTCTAAAAAAACTCTTTCTTGTAGAAGTTCATGAAGGGGCTTCATTACGTTTCATGGGGCCAGGTGGGCCCAGCATGTTCTGACCTCTCATGGCCCCCATCTAGCCGCCAAAGCTGACCTCCAGTGGTGGGGAGTGAGACAGAAAGGTGGTGCTCTAGGGAAATGAGCTTCCTGTGGACAACAGAATTTCCTCTGGGTCAAACCTGGTGTCCTTCACCTCATGTTCTCTCAAAAGTTCTACTCCAGGCTCTGAAGCTGATGGGGGCAGCAGCAGAGGCAGTGTGTAAATATGATGGGTGGGCTGGTCCCAGGGGTCTGGGTGGGGTTGGACCAGCATGGAAATTGGGGCTCCTCATCTGTGGAACAGGAAGACCTATGCCAACTTGGTGAGAAGCTGGAGTGGGGAACAGAGTCCCTAATGAGAAAGGAGTAAAAACTTGTTTCGGATGGACTGAAGCTGAAAGAGATGCTGGAAACTGCCTCAACCTAGGAAGGGGTGGATGGGGCAAGGACAGGTTCGGTGACTTTTGTCCCAGAGCTGTCTGGACATTTGCCGATTAGTAGTTGCCTCTGCCCTCAAGCCAGCTGAATTTCCACAGCCCTTGGCTCCTTCTAAGACAGGTTCTAACAGGCTTTAGGCCTTCTGGTTGATCAGTTGGTCAGGGAGGGGATCTGGTGTGTCACCACAGTCAAACATACTCACAATCATGCTCCTGCCTCCTTTCTGGTCCCTGTCCCCAGCCCTCTGGCAGATAATCCACCTCTTTAGACCTGTGATCCTGTTCAAAGTCCCCAGTGGGAGCCAGACCATCTCCCTGCCAGACCCACACCAGCTCTCTTGGTCTTCCGTGGGAGGAGACCCAGACCAAAGCTTCTGTATACATGAACTTCACAAAATCATAGATGAAGAAACTGAGGCTCAGAGAGGCCTTCCAACTGAGAAGTCAGGGTTCAGACTCAGTCTGCTGGGTCCCTGAACCCACGGATCCCTCATTTTGTGACTGGCCACTTCAAGGCCTCCAGGAAACTAGTATTTGGGGCAAAATTGCAAGAAAGGTGAAGAGCAATGTTATACTTGCCAGACCCAGGTCCCCTGGAAGGATGGCCTCTATGGGTGGGTGGTGTGGTGCTGTGGGGAAGGGCTGGTTCTCAGTTCTACAGTGTTAAAATGTTATGTCCTGCTCATCCAGACTAAGGGACTCTTGACTAGAGCAGGCAAGTGTGGGCCCAGGTGCATAGTCCCTGATGGAGCAACCCTTTGGTGCATCCAGGCTGCCCCCTAGTGGTGGCATGCAGCAGCATGGGAACTCTCCTTGTAAGAGATGAAGCCCAAATCTTTGAGGGGAACCAGTTCCCAATCTCTTTTCCCCATTTCCTGTACCTAGAGCCCCCAAACACGCAATTCCTCGTTATTCTCATGTTTCCTCAGGACCTTGGATTCTTCTGTGGTTCAGAATGCCCTCCCTTCCCTAGCACTACCACCATTCACTTTCTTTCTTCCTTCCTTTAACTTTTTATTGTGAATTGGGTGAAGGTTTACAGAGCAAGTTAGTTTTCCATTCAACAATTCATACACGTCTTATTTCATCTCATTGATTGCCATCCCCACAACGTAACATCAGTTATCCCATTTACTCCCTGTGTTTCCTGTTTCCATTCCTCCTTCTTTCCTAACACTTCTAAATTTCTTCCTTGGGTAAATGTTACCCCTTTGATGCCACATGGCTGTTCTAAGGACTGCGGATTTCTCTGTGTGCTGGTGTTATTGTTCACCTTATGTTGTTGTTAAATACTGTCGGGTTGGTGCTGACTCATAACGACCCTGTATAATATTTCCAAGGAGCAGCTGGTAAGTTTGAACCATTAGTTTTGTGGTTACCTTGTAGACCTGTCTATTGTTTGCCTGAAAACTGAGCCAAGTGGGGAAGTTTAGTTCCAGACCTGAAGGATGGCTAAAGGCTACAGTCTCAGGTGTTATGCCAGTCTTTATCTGACCAGTAAACCTGGCCCTTTTTATGATTTTAAGTTTTGTCCCACATTCCCCCCCCCCCCACTCATTTAGAACCTTCTAATGTGATCAGACTAGTTGGTAGTGGTAGCCAGGCACCATCTTTTGTTCTCAGGGTCATGGATAGCTGATTCATGTTTGCTTGAGCCATTAGTCCATTGTGCCATCCATATCCTTGTCACACTTGGGAGTACCTGTTTCCTCAAGGGTACCTACCACCTGTAATCAGAATAAGCAAAGCTTTCCTCTTTCTGCCAAGGACTGCTCTATTCTAGGTCGTACAGTAGCCTGCCCTTAGACATGAATACACAGGGTACAGACTGTAGTCCAATCTCAGCTCAAGACCCGCACCCAGAGGGATTCTTCAATAGTCAACCCAGTTATTTTAGGACCTACTATGTGGCACTATAAGGAGCTCTGCTAGTGTAGTGGTTATGAGTCGGGCTGCTAACCTCAAAGTCAGTAGTTTGAAACTACCAGTCGTTCTGTGGGAGAAAGATGAGGCCTTCTGCTCCCGTAAAGAGTTACAGCTTCAGAAACCCTATTCAGGATGGCTATGAGTATGAACTGACTCCACAGCAAACCACCACCAAAAATATGGTGCTATGGGATACAGCACTGGACTGCAAGGTCAGTTTGAACCATAATGTCAGCGGTTCAAACTCACCAGTCACTTCTTGGAAACCCTATACAGGGTCACTGTGAGTCAGAACCAATTTGATGACATTTAATAACAACAACAAATGTGCCCTATGGAGTCTTGGTGTAGCACTATAGATTAAGCACTGGACTGCTAACTACAAGGTTGGTGGTTCAAACTCCTTGGAAACCCTATAGAAGGTTGCTATGAGTTGGAACCGATTTGGCAGTGCTTAACAACAACAACATATGCTTTTTACTTTACCAATAACATGATATCCTACATACTAGGGTGCTTCCAAAAGTTTGTGGAAAAATGGAATGAGAAGATCATGGAATTTTTCTACAAACTTCTTGAAGCCCTCTTATATGTCCCAAGTGTCATACTGTTCAGTAAATTAGCATCTGCCATTGAGTCCATTTCAATCCATGGCAACCACATGTGTTACAGAGTAGAACTGAATTCTATAGAGTGTTCTTGGTAGTTATGGAAGCAACTTGCCAGACTTTTCTTCTGCAGGATTGCTGGGTGAATTTGAACTCCCAACCTTTTGGTTAGTAGCCAAGAGCAAACTATTTGTGTCACCCAAGAACCCAGTACACATTTATTAAGGACATGCTATGAGCCATGGTAGGACATCTCTTTTGATGTTAGATTGATTGACACCACAGCCACACAATGGGCTCAAACGTATCAATGACATATATAAGGTGTATGTTATGGATTGAATTGTGTCCTTCAAAAATATGTGTCATAAATCCTAACCTCTGTGTTCTCCACATGTCGGTCAATTTGTTCTACTGTGGTGGCTCATGTGTTGCTGTGATGTTGGAAGCTATGCCACTGGTGTTTCAAATACCAGCAGGGTAACCGATGGTGGATAGGTTTCACTGGAGCTTCCAGACTAAAAACAGATTAGGAAGAAGGCATAGGAGGTCTATTTCTGAAGGATTAGCTGCTGAAAACTGTATGAATAGTAGCAGAATATAAATTGGTATAGTGCCAGAAGATGAGTCCCTAGATTCAAAGGCACTCAAATACAACTGAGGAAAAGCTGCATCCTCAAAGTAGACTCAGCCTTACTGATATGGATAGAGAAAAGTTTTTGAAACCTTCATGTTGTTGGCACACAACTCAAATTAATTAGAAACAACTGTGAAACATAGGGAGTAAGAATCTAGGAAAACTGGAAACTGTCAAAAATGAAATGGAATGCATAAACATCGATATCTTGGTATTAGTGAGCTCAATTGGACATGTATTTGACATTTTGAATTGGATAATCGTATGGTTTATTATTCTTGGAATGACAAGTTCAAGAGAAATGGTGTCACATTCCTCATTAAAAAGAACATTTCACGATCTATCTTGAAGTACAATGCTGTCTGTTATAGTATAATACCTATAAGTCTAAAAAGAAGAATAATGACTATTATTCAAATTTATCTAGCCAGTAAAGTCAGTGATGAAGAAATTGAAAAATTCTGCCAATTTTTTTCAGTTTGAAATTGATCAAATATGCAAGCAAGATACATTGATAATTTGGAAGAAAGAAGAGCGATGAAAATTGAAGATGCTTGGAAACAACTAGTCCAATGAACAAATGGATCCCGTGACCATCAGTCTCTATGACCTTGAGACTGCTCTGAAACTGATCACATTAGAAGATACTGAATAGAGTGGGAGAAAATGTGGAACAAAGTTAAAAATTATAAAAAAGATCAGACTTACCAGTCAGATAGAGACTAGTAGACTCTCAAGAGTATGGCCCTTGGTCACCCTTCAGGTCTAGAACTGAACTTACCTCCTTGACTCTATTTTCAGCCAGACAATAGACAGGTATATAGGAGGAACAACAACATTGATGAGATACACACACCATTTGAGTCATTTGAGATCCAAAAAGCAGCATTCAGAAGGACTAGAAAAGACGCTGGAATGGAAGATAAGGACTAGAAACCAGGCAAGATAGTGGAATGGGAAGATACTAATAAGAGACCAAGTGAAACAAATAGAGATGGTAATGCTGAAACCCTGAGCATCAGGGGCTAGAACAGAGAGGTGGACTGAGTGCCCACTGGAAGAGGAAGCTGAACAGAAACACTGAGAGACCAGAAAAATGGACGGACTGTGGACCAGCGTGGAGCTTTTGTGAGCAGCTGTCAATATAGCAGCCTACAACATAGGACAAGGCTGGAGGCTGGCATCAAGGGGGTTCAGTTCTTCCTTGTTCCCATGTCCTCCTGGTAGCTAGGGGCCAGTACCCACCCTCTCCAGCTTAGCAACCAGTGGCTCCCCAACCTGTGCAGCCTCTGCACTTCCTGGGGTCACCATTGGGCATAGCACCCCAGCTTCTGGGTGTGTGACCCTGCTCTGAATTACACTATATAAACAAGGAACACAGATCTAACTGGTGGTGAGTGCCTTGAGAACACACCAATCTGCAATCATTGATCAAATATAAATAAATATGACATCACAGTGTTTCAGAGAAAACTGACAATTTCAACTTACACAAAGAAACAAGACAGAGTACCTCAAGCAGGTGATCAGAATGGTCAGAAATATAGCACTAGAAATGATATCAAAACTATCTGACAGGAAATTTAAAAGAATGTTAGTATGGCAACATCATTGGCTTAAAAGAATGATTGTGAAAACTGTAGATGAAATCAAGGAAAACATAGAAAAAACTTTAGAATAATTCAAGAAACTGACAAAATGAATGAAAAAAAGAGAAACAAAGAAAAACAACAATCAAAAGCCAGGGTAGGCAGTCTTTAGCAGGGCTCCAAGACTAAGACAGGCTAAGAAGAAGGAGAGGTAAGCCACTACTAAATGGATAACCACTGAAAACCATATGAACATTTCAGATATAGTATCAGAAAATGAGCACATCAGTTTGGAAGGCACTCCAAATATGACTGGGGAAGACCTGTCTCCTCAAAGCAGAGTTGAACTTAATGATGTGGATGGAGGTAAGCTTTCGGAACCTTCATTTGCTGATGTGGCACAATCCCAAATGAGAAGAAATAGCCACAAACATCCATTGATAATCAGGACATGGAGTGTAGAAAGTATGATGTTGCTGCTAAATGCTGTTGAGTCAGTTCCAACTCATAGTGACAGTGTATAGAGTTTCTGAGGAGCAGCCGGTGGGTTTGAACTGCTGAGCCTATGGTTCACAGTCCAGTACTGATCCTAAGTGCCACACCAGGAATCCTGGGAAAATTGGAAGTTGTCAAAAATGAAATGGAAAACATAAATATCAATATCCCAAGCATTATTGAGCTGAAATGAACTGGTATTGGTCATTTTGAGCCAGACAATTATATGGTTTACTATACAGGAAATGACAAACTGAAGAAAAATGATGTCGCCTTCATCATCAAAAAGAACATTCAAGATCTATCTTGAAGTACAATGTTATCTGTGATATGATAATATCTATACGTCTACAAGGAAGACCAGTTAATACCACTGTTATTCAAATCTACACATTAACCATTAATGATGAAATTGAAGAATTCTACTAACTTCTTCAGTCTGAAATTGATCAAATGTGAAACGAGGGATATCATTGCTGACGTCAGGGGATCTTGGCTGGAAGCAGAGAACACCAGAAAGATGTTTGCTTGTGCTTTATTGACGATGCAAAAGGCATTCAACTGTGTGGATCATAACAAACTGTGGCTAACATTGCAAATAATGGGTATTCCCAATTGTTCTCATGAGGAACCTGTACATAGACCAAGAGAGGCAGTAGTTCGAAAAGAACTTGGAGATACTGAATGGTTTAAAATCAGGAAAGGTGTGTGCCAGGGTTGTATCTTTTCAACATACTTGCTCTATCTGTATACTGAGGAACAAATCATTGTAGAAG
Source organism: Chrysochloris asiatica (assembly GCF_000296735.1). Classification (NCBI taxonomy): domain Eukaryota; kingdom Metazoa; phylum Chordata; class Mammalia; order Afrosoricida; family Chrysochloridae; genus Chrysochloris; species Chrysochloris asiatica. The sequence continues at coordinate 364,354 of NW_006408858.1, read as the reverse complement.
CTGGATTATATGAAAAATAAGAATTAACAACCTGCAATATGCAGACAGTACAATTCTGTTTGCTGAAAGTGAGGAGGAATTGAAATTATAACTGATGAAGATAAATGATTACAGCCTTTAGTATGGGTTGCTCCTCAATGTAAAGAAAATGAAAATACTCACAACTGGACCAATAAATAATATCATAATTAATGGAGAAAAGATTGAAATTGGCAAAGACTTCATTTTGCTTGTATCTACAATCAATGCTCATGGAAACAACAGTCAAGAAATCAAATAATGTGACTGATGGGGACAAGATGGTAGAATAAGCAGATGCATTAAGCAGACCTGTGCAACAAAGACATGGGAGAACAAGTGAAATGGATCTAGATGGTGATCTTGGAACCCTGAGTTTCAGAGGATAGGGCTGAGAGGTGGACTGAGTGCAGATTGGAAGAAAAAGCTGAACAGGAGCTGCCAGAGAAGAAAAATAGGTCATCTGTCTGTCAGCTGGCAGAGAGAGGTGTGGCCATCTTCATCTTTGCAAGCAGTTGCCAATACAGAAGCTGCAGTCACAAGGCTTGGCTGGAGGTTGCTTGCTAGGTGATTTAGTTCTCCCTTGTTCCTGTGCATCGTACCCTCCTAATAGCCGGGAGCGCAGGCAGTCCCATCATTGCCAACCCTGCAGACAGTGTCAGTCCCTCCAGTGCAGTCTGTGCTTTGCCTGGGGTGCTACCCTGCTTCTGGAGGCATGTGAACCTACTGTGAACTATGCTACACCAACAGTGAACAAAAACCTGCTTTCACAGTTCCAGCCTCTATCACATACATCAGGAGACAGGTGGTGAGTGCCCAAGAACACCAAACTATAATCATCAATTAAATATAAATATAATACCACCACAATATCTAGGAGGAAACAATTTCAGAGTGTATCAAACAAGTGACTAAAAGACAGAGTCAGAAAACATAGTATCAGAAACCATATCAGAACTACTTGATAAGGAATTTAAA
>NW_006408858.1:351746-361183 GCF_000296735.1 Chrysochloris asiatica | reverse complement strand
TAGGAAAACACTACAAGAACGATCTGACAAAATAAATTGAAAACCATACAAAAACTGTAATTAGAAAGCCAGAAGATTAATACTAAAATTTCAGAAATGTTTAATGCATTGTGAAGACAAAGCTGTAGAACTGAGTCAATGGAAGTTCAAATCAGCGAGCTTAAAGACAGAGCTCTCAATACTCATCTTCAAGAGGAACAATCGGGGGAAAAAAATCTGAAGAAAGCCTAAGATTAATTGGGACACTATCAAGAATAGCTTACATGTGATTGGAATTTCAGAACAGAAAGAGTGAGAGAGAAAGGAAATTGTACAGAAGTTACTGGACGAAAACTTTTCTAACATCATGATAGATAAGAAGATCGTTATTCAAAAAGTTAAAGGAACTCCAAATAGACTCCACAAAAAAACCCACCAAGACATTATAATTAAACTTTTCAAAACCAAAGACAAGGAAAAAATCCTGAAAGCAGATCAGAAAAATGAAAAATTATCTATAAAAAAGAACTAATAAGACTAAGTTCTGATTTTTCAGCAGAAATCATGCAGACAAGAAGACAGTGAGATGACATATATAAAACTCGGAAGAAAACAATTGCCAGCCCAAAAGCATATGCTCAGCAAAATTGTCCATCAAATATGATGTTGAAATTAGGACATTTCCAGATGAACAGAATTAAAAGAATTAAAAAAAAAAAAAAACAAAAAACACCTTAAAAAAACACTAAAGCAAGTTCTTGGTATAGAAAGACAACAACCAGAGACTAACATACATGACAATATCACCTAGAACTCAACCAAGATATAGAAGTATTCAAAGTAAAACAAACCTGTAAGCAAGTGTAAATTGATACAGTTTGATGAACTGGACCTTTGCTTATGGATACAGTTGCTCAAAACTCAAACTGGAATGGAAGGATTCTTCATATCAAGGACCAAGGGATGGGCAATCTAGACATTGGCTATCAAAAAAAAAAAAAAAAAGTGGTTGGCTTAGAAGCTTTCATGAGTGTGCTTAGTTTCAGAACAAGGGGGTGTAAAATAGAATCACCCCTGAATTTTTCCTCTTCTCCAGATAGACCTGGTGAGAGGGGGAGGGGAATGATGCTGATAGGATTTTATGGTTCAATTGTGAGTGCTTGTTAGCAGGATTAATTGTGATGGTCACAGCTATAATTGTAGAAGATATGTAACTAAATGAGGGAGTAGTTCATCTTTCATTTCAGGAACAGATGGCCCCAAGACCATCAAGAAGGAAGAGCGTGAGATCCTACCTAGAAAAGTGACAATAGCAGAGATGGTGACAGAGGTGATGGCATGGAGAGATAGAGTAGCTGTGGGCTCTAGGTCCATGGACTGAGTGAGGCTATGTGCTTGCGGGCAGAAGGCTGGCTTGCAGAATATGCCCTTAGGACATTTAAATGAATACATATTTTTTGTTTTGTGTATGTACATCGAATATTTTTGCTTTGTCAATTGTGAACTATAAGTTGTAAAGGGAAGCCACAGAGAGGAGCAGGACAACTGTTGTTGCAGGGAGGGAATTGTAAACATTAAGATGAAACAAAGCATATAATTTGTTGAATTGTAAAGCTGATGATCATGTCTATTAATATTCACTCAATTCACACACACACACACAAAAAGTAAACCAAACCTACAAGTCTGAAAATAGGGAACCAGAGATACCAGTTTGCAACAACAAAAACATAGAGTAAAAAATAGGAAAAATGTAATTACAGAACTTCTAAATAAAGTGGAAATCAAGTCATTTCAATAAAATAAAATAAAAATATAGACCTAACTGTAACCTTAAAACTAGACCAAGCCTTATTCCTAGACCTAATCTAGAACCTAAGGAGCTCTGGTAGCATAGTGGTTATGAATCGGGCTGTGAACAGCGAGGTCAGCAGTTTGAAACTACCAGCTGCTCCATGGGAGAAAGATGAGGCTTTCTGCTCCCATAAAGATTTACAGCCTCAGAAATGCTGTTCAGGGTAGCTATGGGTAGGAACCAACTTGATGGCACATAACAACAACAACAATCTAGAACCTACCCCTAACACTACACCTCATCCTAACCATAATCCTAAGACTCAACTAAGTCCTAGGCCTTGTCTAGATCTAGTCAGAGCCCTAACCCTAACTCCTTACTCCTACCCAGGGTAGGATACCCCTCCAAAAATTAAATAAGTAAAAAGAAATTAAGAGAAGAAGTCAAATGACATATTATATTAGGCAAATCTGCTGCACACAACCTCTTTAAAATGTTGAAAAGTAAAGATATCACTTTGAGGACTATGGTGGGCCTGACCCAAGTCAATATTTTCAATTGCCTCATATGCCTGTGAAAGTTTGACAGTGAATAAGAAAGACCATGGAAGAACTGATGCATTTGAATTGTGGAGTTGGAGAAGAAAATTGAAAATAATATGGACTACTAAAAGAACAAAGAAATCCTTCTTGGAAGAAGTACAGCCAGAATATTCCTTGAAAGAGACGATGGTGAGACTTTGTCTCTTGTACTTTGGTTGGATTATCAGAAGAGACCAGTCTCTGGAGAATGACATCATGTTTGAAAAAGTAGAGGTCACCGAAAAACAGAAATACCCCCCAAAAGATGTATTGACACAATGGCAGCAACAATGAACTCAAACATAACAACAATTGTAAGAATGGTACAGGACAGGGCAGTGTTTTGTTTTGTTGTGCATAGGGTCACCATGAATTGGAACCAACTCAATGGCATCTAATAATAACAACAACATATATGTGGACCTCACTAAATGGAATACACAGGAGTCAAATTCACTATATATGTGGAAAGAGATGATGGAAAAACTCAATATCATCAGCCAAAACAAAGCCAGGGACCAACTGTGAAACAGACCATCAATTGCTCATATGCAAGTTCAGGCTGAAGCTAAAGAAAATAAAAATAAGTCCACAAGGGCCAAAATACCACCTTGAATGCATCCCATCTGAATTTAGAGACCATCTCAAGAATGTATTGAACACATTAAACACTAATGACCAAAGACGAGCCCAAAGAGATGGCATAAAGAAAATCATACATGAAGAAAGCAAGAGGCTACTAAAAAGACATGAAAGGACAAAACCACCGAAGTGAATGTCAGAAGAGACTCCAAAACTTGTTCTTGAATGTAGAGTAGCTAAAGTGAATGGAAGAAATAATGAAGTAAAAGAGCTGAACATAAAATTTCAAAGGACAGCTCAAGGAGACAAAGTAAAGTATTAAAATATAGTATTCAAAGACCTGGAGTTAGCAAACCAAAAGGGAAGAATATGTTCAGCATTTCTCAAGCTGAAGGAACTGAATAAAAGATTCAAGCTTTGACTTATAATATTAAAGAATTCTATGGACAAACATTGAATGATACAGTAAGCATCAAAAGAAAATGAAAGGAATACACAGAGTTACGGTACCAAAAAAATTGGTCAATGTCCAACAATTTCAGGAGGTATCATACAATCAAGAACCTGTAGTACTGAAAGAAAAAATTCAAGCTGCACTGACAGCATTAGTGAAAGACAAGACTCTATTACTGACAGAATACAAATTGCAATTTTCCCGCATCGGATGCAGCTCTGTAAGAGTTTCTGTTAAGAAATATGGAGGACATTTGCCTGACCAACTGACTGGAAGAGATTCATATTTGTGCACATTCCAAAGAAAGGTGACAGTGGAACGGAAAAATTATCAAACAATATCATTAATATTATGTGCAAGTAAAATTTTGCTGAAGATAATTCAAAAACAGTTGCAGCAGGAACTTGACAAGAAGCTGCAAGAAATTCAAGTGAGATTCAGAAGAGGATGTGGAACTAGGGATATCTTTGCTGACGTCAGATAGATCATGGCTGAAAGCAGAGAATACCAGAAAGATGTTTACTTGTGCTTTATTGACTATGCTAAAGCATTCAACTATGTGAATCATAAACTGTGGAGAGCATTGCGAAGAACGGGAATTCCAGAACACTTAATTGTGCTCATGCAGAACCTGTACATAGAGCAAAAGGCGTCGTTTGAACAGAACAAGGGAATACTTTGAAAATCAGGAAAGATGTGCTTCAGGGTTGTATCCTTTCACCATACTTATTTATTCAATATGTAAACTGAGCGAATAATCTGAGAAATGACTATCTGAAGAAGAACGCAGCGTCAGGATTGGAGGAAAGCTCATTTCCAATCTGCAATATACAACCTTGCTAGCTGGAAGTGTGGAGGACTTGAAGCACTTACTGGTGAAAACCAAACAATGTAGCCTTCCGTATGGATTGCAACTCAATGTAAAGAAAATTTAAAATGTTCACAAATTGACTAATAAACAACACCATGAATATTCAATGTTAAAATTATAGGATTTTATTTTACTTGGATCAACAATCAATGCTCATGGAAGCAGCAGTCAAGAAATCAAATGCTGAACTGGGCAAACCTGCTCCAAAGACAGCTTTAAAGTGTTCAAGAGCAACTAAAGTTCTCCTGACACAAGCCCTAGTATCCTTAATTGTCTCATATTTCAAACAGTTGGACAATGAATTAGGAAGACTAGAGAAGAATTATTCATTTGAATTGTGGTGTTGGAGAATTGAATGCACCATAGTCTGCCAGAAGAAAAACAAATCTGTCTTGGAAGAGGTACAGCCAGCATCTCCCTTAGAAGTGAGGATAGTGAGAATTTGTTTCACCTACTTTGGACATGTTATCAGGAGAGACCAGTACCTTGTAAAGTAAAAGAGAAGCTCACAAGAGATGAGGACCTTCCTCCAGAGTTAATAGAGAGAAATCTGTACCTTAAAGCCAGTGCCCTGAATTCCGACACCTAGCCTTCTAAACTTTGGGAAAATAAATTTCTGTTTGTTAAGGCACCCCCTTGCGGTATTTCTGTAATGTTGTTGTTGTTAAGTGCTGTCGAGTTGGTTCCGACCCATAGCGACCATGTACAGGGTTTCTGAGGGTGTAAATCTTTACAGGAGTAGAAAGCCTCATCTTTCTCCCGCGGAGTGGCTGGTAGTTTCGAACCTCTGACCTTAAGGTTCGCAGCCCAATTCGTAACCACTACGCTACCAGAGCTCCTGTAATAGCAGTACTATAACTAAGACAGTGGCTAACAACAACTCTTTGTGCCAGATGGTGAACAAGCCCCTGTGGGGCAGCAACGTGCCAGGTGTCGAATTGGGGAGGGGGAATGAGCGGTGCCAGTATGTAGCAGTGATGTGGACTATTATGGGCTGTTGTGAAGCAAACAACATTGTGGATACTCACACTAGGTCACAGGGTGTAAAATGAATTCAGAAGTGAGGAAGAAGCATGGGCAGCCCAATCATGCCAATCATGATTCTTTGGTTTTCATGAAATGTTAATCCTTGCTCAATTTTTTTTTTAAAGAAACCTTTTTATTGTGAATTGAAGGAGCACTGGTGATACAATGGGTTAAGCACTGGGTTGCTAGCCAAAAGATCAACAGTTCAAACCCACTCCATGGGCGAAAGATGAGGCTGTCTGCTTCCATAAAGATTGACAGCCTCTGAATCCCTAGGGAGTGGTGGTGGTTATATGCCTTGGAGTTGGTTCCGACTCATAGTGACCCTGAACAGGGTTTCCAAGGCTGTAAATCTTTATGGGAGCAGAAAGCCTCATCTTTCTCCTGTAGAACAGCTGGTAGGTAGTTTTGAACTGCTGACCTTGCGGTTCATAGCCTGATTCGTAACCACTACACTACCAGAGCTCCTTCCTTAGGGAGTAGTTCTACTCTATTCTATAGGGTCTCTATAAGTTGAAGTTGACCCGATGGCCGTGAGTTTGGTTGTGGTCTTATTGTAAATTGGGTGAATCTTGTCCATTTTGAGAATATGTGAAGTCTTTTCTGGTCTCTTGCTAAGGAGCTCTGGTAACACATGATTAAAACTGCTATTTGAAAGGTTAGTGTTCCAAACTCACCTTCCAGAACCTCTGAGGGAGAAAAAACCTGATCATCTGCTCCTGTAAAGATGGACAACCTTGGAAACTGTATGGGACAGCTCTACTCTGTTCTTTAAGGTTGATGTAGTCAGGATCAACTTAATGGCACACAACAACTGTCTTCTACTAGGGACCAGTGGCAGAATTCTCACCTTTCACAAGGGAGAACCAGATATGATTTCCAGATAATATACCTGTGCACAGCCACAGACAATGTACCTGTGCATTGCTATGTTACTGGACATGGAGCCCCAGTGGTGCTGTGGGTTAGATGTGGGACTGCTAACTGCAAAGCCGTCAGTGATTCAAGCCCATCAGCTGCTCCTCAAGAGAAAGATGAAGCAGCCTGCGACTGTAAAGATTTACAGTCTGAGACAACTGAATGGCAGTAGGTGTGTCACTCAATAGTGTTTAGTGGAGCTTCCAGACTGATTAAATAGGAAGAAAGGCCTGGTGATCTATTTTGGAAAACCAGCCAATGAAAACTCCATGAATCACAGCAGTTTGATCTGCCACCAATCAACCGATCATAGGGACTGTGCAAGACCAAGTTTTGCAAATATTGTGTTGTGTTGTTTCATTACCATGAGTTGGGAGTAACTCCAGAGCAGCCAATAAGACTCTTGCTAGACTGTAGGTGCTCTTCTGGAATTATACTTGTTCCACCTCTCAGCCGTGGAGGGTCCGGAAGCATCTCTGACTTGGCACCCATGAACCATGAAAAAGTTGGCTTTTTATTCATGGTGTTGTGGCTTTATTGGAGCTTTGAAGATGGTGAAAGCAGATACTCACCAGCTTGGGGCTGTGGATCATCAGCACAGAAGGAGAAAATTGGTGGCTGCCTGTGCAGGCTCAGGGGTCTCCTCCCTCGGTCCATGATTCAGGGTACCTAAACCCGCTTTTCCACTTGTAAAGATGAGGCCACAAAGTCTTTGAGGGTTCCACTTGGGAGGAATGAGGTTGCCTCCCCTTTCCCAAGCCTTCTACCTTTTGTTCACAGCAGTCAGTTCTCATGAGTGTGTATTAATGTTTGTTGTCTCTGAGAAGGTGGCAGTGTATCAAGTCTACCATCAAATCTATTCCAACTCATAGCAACCATCTAGAACAGAGTACAACTGTTTCCTGGATTTCCCTGTCTGAATCTTTAGTAAAGCAGATAGACTCATCTTTCTCCCTTAGAGTAGATGGTGAGTTTGACCAGGCTTTTGATTGGCAGCTCAATGTTTAACCCACTGTGCCACCAGGTCTCCTTCGGAATTAAGACTATGAGGATCCTGAGCACTGATAATTAGTGGTGCCCCCTATTTTGCTTGCGCATACATTTAAATGGGATATGTGTATTATACAAGCTATGGGGGGGCAGGCAGGGGCTTCAAAAACTTCATGAAGAAATTCCATTAACTTTTTTTTTTTAAGGTTTTTATTGTGGATTGAGTAAAACTTTACAGAGCAGATCATCAGTTTTACATTCAACAAATCATACACCTTGTTAATTACAATGATATAATCCCCTCCATGTACCATCAGTAACCAATGTTTCTCTCTATTCACTTTAGCTTTTTTTTTTCAATGCTCAGGCATATATAATAATTTACACCACCAAAAGGCACATTCTGCAAGTCTCTTAGTCCCTCACTTCCCATGAATCTAGAGTCTTCAGCTGCTCCCTCTCTATGTCCCCATCTCTGCCTCCATCTCTGGTGTCACTGCTTCTCTGCAGAAGGTCTCTCATTCCTCTTGTGCTTTTCTCCCTTAATCATCCTGAAGTCCTTGTTTCTGGGCTGTAAGATTAACCACTCCATTGTTTTTATTACAAAACTTCTACCTTTACAATTGTGAGAGTCGCAATTAGTCATGATAACAATTATTCATTATTGAATCATAAGAATCTGATCCCCATCTCTTTTAACTAGACCTATCTAGACAAGACGGAAACTATTCAAGTGGGGACTCTTTCTTTCCACACACACTATTAAACTAAGCTCCCCCTTGAAACTTTCTAAACCAGTCACTTCGTGCCTTTATTGCCCCCTCATTTTAGGTAGCCAGTGTCTAACTTACCCATCACTATCCATATCAACTGGATGCTTCACTCTCAGCTCTAGACCTCTGTGGCTATGTCCTTGTCCATAGGTTCAGGTGTCCCCAGGTCTCACCATATTTTAGACCAACCAGCCCTTTTTCTCTCTCTCATCGCCAGATCCACGGGAGTCTGTAGAACATGGTTGAACTCAGCCCATTTCTTTATTGCTGCCTTTCCCCCTCTTCCACTCACCAGTAGACCAACATGGGTACCAGCAAGCTTACATGCCTGCTCTTGTGTTCCTTTTGTGTTTCAGTCTTAGAGGGAGGTTTGTCCTGAAGGAACTTGATTGCTTGCCTTGATGGCTTCCCGGTGAACAACTTGCTTCTTCTTGTAGTAGTCAGTCATAATGCATTTTTGTTTTGTTTTTTTCCTGATGATCTTTATTTGAAGATGTATCTTCTGTCACTGTAGCTGTTGCAGGCTGGTCTCCTTATCCTTTCTACTGGAAGTATCCCACCTCAGAAGGTTCTGGATAGGGCTCAGGATTCCACCTAAGGTCCTGTACACTGCAAAGACTCTGCAGGAGGCCTGTTTCACTGGGCAAGTTCTAGAACCCATTTCAGGTATTCCAATCAGTTATAGACTGTAGATGGGCTTACAAGTTTTCTGTAATTAAGTTTCCTGACATTTCTTTCTACGCAACTCAAGTTTCATTTTTACAATAGTAGGAAAGGGAAACCAATATACATAAGACAGTCAAGTATCTTAGTATTATTTCCCCTCTTCAAACTATGCCTTGATCCCTGTATCATAGAGCCCTGTTGTTCCAAGGCTGAGTATGCCTCACTATTTATCTCTGTCCCATTTAGCCCATGAAAACCTGTCTCAGTGTTCCCCTATTTTGTTCTTCCAACCCCTTCCACTTCTTGTGTACTGCCCTCTCCAACACCTGAACTGTGATGTGTCTGCCCTTACCCTGTGCTCACCATCATCTCCCTTCATCTCCTCCAAACCCTCCCACGTCAACCCCACTGGTAACCAACAACAACAAAAAAATTTATTTCATTTTAGTATAGGTATCTTTTCTTAAGCTTTTACAATAATGGTCTTATGCAATATTTGTCCTTTTGTGACTGACTAATTTTACTCAGCAAAATGTCCGTAAGGCTTGCAGCTTCGCGTTACTTTTCAAGGTAGCATAATATTTCATTGTGTGTCTGTACCAAAGTTTGTTTATCCATTCTTCCATTGATGGGCACTTAGGCTGTCTCCCTCTTTTTGCTATTGTGAATAGTGCTGCTATGAACATTGGTGTGCATATTTCTACTTGTGTTATGGCTCGTATTTCTTGTGGATATATACCAAGTAGAGGCATTGCTGGATCATATGGTATTTCTATTTCCAACTCTCTGAGGAAGTGCCATA
>NW_006408858.1:349406-350761 GCF_000296735.1 Chrysochloris asiatica | reverse complement strand
TCACCATAGAAAGCTTGTAAGTCCGTCTTCTGCCTATAATTGATTGGGATACCTAAAATGGGGCTACAATCTTTTGGTGAAATCTTTTGAGGCACATATGTTTCTAATTTTCAGAATGTCATTTATTTTGTCTTCTTTTCTTTGTGTCATTTTCACAATGTTTCATAGTCTGTGTATTACCAGGATTAGAGCCCTTAAATTTGTCTCTATTTTTTCACTGATGACCTTTATTATTCTGGTCCATTAACTTTTTATTCCATTTTCCCTCAAACTTTTTGAAGCCCCCTCATATGTTCCTGGGCTGGGGCACCCAGGTGTCTGAGTGCCAGGAGATCAGCCTTTATCTTGAAGTCAGAGTCTCACTTCTGCCCAGCTGTTGCACCCAGTCTAGAAGCCACCTAGTCTCTGGTAACAAAGGACATGGCCCAAACTTCCAACCCTGGTCCCTCTTAGCTCCCTCGACTCTGCAGATCTACTTTCTAAGTTTTGTTCAATGCAGTCTTATAGCGTGCCTATGGAAAGGTCTTGTAGAATGCCTGGCGCAGGGTGAGCACTTCCAAGTGTTGCATCAATTATGTTTCAACAACAATTTGTATTTCATCAATTCCTGGAGCCTTGCTTTTTGCCATTTCCTTCAATACAGCTTGGACTTCTTCCTTCAATACCATTGGTTCTTGATCATGTGTTACTTCTTTTTTATTGTAACTTTTTATTGTGAATTAAGTAAAGGATTACAGAGAAGATTAGCTTTACAGTCAACAGATCATATACTTTGTTTCATCTCAATGATAGTAATCCATTCCATGTAACAACTCTTATCCCACTTTTCTGTGAATCTTTTTTCCATCCTACCCACCTTTCCAACCCTTCTGAGTTTTGTCATTAGGTAAATGCTGTCTTTGTAAAAAATCTAGAATGGTTGACCATTCTATGGTGAGCACACCTTACTAGTGTTATTGTCCACTCTGTTGATCATATGGTATCTCTTGAAATAGCTGAGCATCAACCAATTTTCTTTGGTGTAGTGACTGTGTACACCTTCATCTTTTTTTTTTTTTTTTTTAATGTTTCCAGCATTCCTCAATATTTTATCCATAGAATCCTTCAATATTACAAGTCGAAGCTTGAATTCTTTTCTTCAGTTCTTTCAACTTGAAAAATGCTGACTGTGTTTTCCCTCTTTGATTTTCTAACTTAGGTTCTTTGCACATTTAATTATAATATTTTACTTCGTCTTCTCGAGCTGCTCTTTGAAATTGTCTGTTCAGCTCTTTTATTTCCTCATTTCTTCCAGTTACTTTAGCTTCTCTACACTCAAAAGCAAGTTTCAAAGTCTTTTCTGATGTCTATTTTGT
>NW_006408858.1:333790-338752 GCF_000296735.1 Chrysochloris asiatica | reverse complement strand
GCTCCGCGGTTCAGTTGAGCGTGAGGTGAGCTGTTTGCCGGCGCATGCCCGGCAGGGCTGAGGGACGCTGCTCAGTTCAGCAGGGGGTGGGTCGCTCGCTTTCACGCGTCTGGCAGGCCCGCGTGCAGCTCGGGCAGGCTGGTAGCTGCTCGCCTGTGTGTGTGCGCGCGCCCAGAGGGCCCCGGGAACTCACGGGTCAATTGGGCAGGGCAGAAGTGGCTCAAGCAGGCACAGTCCGCGCCTGATGATGTCAGACAGTTGCCGCTTCTCTTTTTTCTGCAGGCTTTTTTATTTTTCTTTTTCCTCTCCTAAGCTAACTTCCCTCTGTCCACTGTATGCGCAGAAATCCCCCCTTGGGGTAGGTGTCACCACTGGTTCTCCCTGTTTGAGTCTCCCAGCCACTCGAGGCTCCGCACGAGCTGGTTCCCGCCCCGCCCCCCCAAGCCCCAAGGAGCTGGGGATGCTGCAGCGCCCTTTTAAAAAGCCTGTAATTCCTTGCACAGTGATTGCTCAAAGAAACGGGTCTAAGGCTCTGGCGCACTAAGATTTACGCGGGCCGTAAGACTGTGAATTCCCACCTGGGAGGCTCAACTCGAGAGCTTCCCCCGCCTGATCCCAGAGCCCCCACTCACTCGCACCGCCTGGCCGCCCTGGCAAACCGGAAGTCCCGCAACTTTCTTTTTAACTGCATTCTCCATCATCCAAGTTAGCACATGTCTACATTCTATTCAATAAATAATTCTCCCTTCCCTCCCACCCCTGGCAACTATCGTAGAATATTTATTATAGAATGAAAACCTTTTCTTGACTTTGTACACTAGTGGGCTCATACAATATCTGTCCCTTTGAGACTGACTAATTTCACTCAGCATAATGTCCTCCAGGTTCCTCCATGTCATGCGATAGCTTTCAGATTCATCATTATTTTTCAGTGTTGTATAATATTCTATAGCATGTATGTACCAAAGTTTGTTTAGCCATTCTTCTGCTAATGGGCATCGAGGCCATTTCCATCTTTTTGCTATTGTGAATAATGCTGCAATGTACATAGGTGTGTAAATATCTATTCATATCAAGGCTCTTATCTCTTGAGGATACATACCAAGTACAGAGATTGCTGGATCATACTGTATTTCTATTTTCAACCTTTGTAAAAAGTGCCATACCATTTTCCACAGTGGTTGCACCATTTTACAGTCCAACTAGCAGTGTAGGAGGGTCCCATACTCTCTACATCCTCTCTAGCATTTATTGTTTTCTGTTTTTGTTTTTTTTTTAATTTTGTTATTCATACTGGGGTAAAATGATATCTCTTTGTTGTTTTGCTTCTCATCTCTCTAATTACTAGTTATCATGAGCATTTCTTCATATGTTTGTTGTCCACTTATATGTCTTCTTTGGTGAAGTATCTGTTTATGTCTTTTGCCCACTTTTAATTAGAATATTTTTCTCTTGTTGAGGTGTTGAAGTGTTCTATAAATTTTAGACAGTAGTCTCTTATCTGATATGTCATTGCCAAAAAAATGTTCCCCAGTCTATAGTTTCTCTTTTTAGTCTTTTGGTGAGATCTTTTGATGCACATAGTGTCTAATTTTTAGGAGGTATCAATCACCTGTTTTGTCTTCTCCTATTTTTTGTGTTTCCATTTATGTTTAATCGTGTATATATGCCATGTATCAGAATCCCTTAGTTTGTCCCTGTTTTTTAATAGATAATCTTTATAGTTCTAGATTTTACATTTAAGTCTATAATCCATGTTGAGTTCATTATTGTATACGGTGTGAGATATGGGTCTTGTTTCATTCTTCTGCAAATAGATTTCCAGTTTTGCTAGCATCGTTTGTTGAAGAGAGTATCTCTTCTACATTTAATGTGTTTTGGTCCTTTGGCAAAGATCAATTGAGCATAGGTGGAAGGATTTACTTCTGGGTTCTCAATTCTGTTCCATTAACCTATGTGTCTTTCATTGCATGATGGTACCACCAAGCTGTTTTGACTACTGTGGCTGTGTAGTAGGTCTTTGAGACTGGGAAGTGAGAGGTCTCCTGGTTTGTTCTTTTTTTGGTAGTACATCACTTATCCTGGGTCTCTTTCCTTTCCATATAAAGTTGGTGATACATTTTTCCATCTCTTTAAAGAATGTTGTTGGAATCTGGGTTGGGATTGCATTATATCTATAAATTGATTTGGGCAGTATTGACATTTTCACAATGTCTTCCTATCCAAGAGCATGGCATATTCTTCCACTTTTGTAGGTCTCTTTGGGTTTCTTATAGTAGTGTTTTATAGTTTTCTTTGTATATATATGTGTCTTTTGTTTTTCTGGTTAGATTTATTCCTAAGTATTTAATCTTTTGAGTGGCTATTATAAATGGTATTCTTTTCCTGATCCCCTTTTCAGAGCTCTCTTTATTATAAAGATTAATATAAAGAAATCTCACTGATTTTTGTATGTTGATTTTGTACCCTGCCACATTGCTGAATCTTTCAATGAATCCCAATAGTTTTCTCACTCGATCTTTGGGAAGTCCTGGTGTGGTGCTGTAGGATAAGCACTGGACAACAAGGTCCATTTGGCTTGCAAAATTGTTGGTTCAAACTCACCAGCCACTCTTCAGAAACCCTATGCAGGGTTGCAAGGAATCAGAACTGATTCAATGGCACTCAACAACAATAACAAGTCTAGGATGATATGTTGTTGTGTACTGTTGAGTTGGTTCTGACTCATAGTGATCCCATGAACAACAGAACAAAATACATGTCCAAGTTTCACATGCCTATGAGTTTATTGAAAATACCATGGCTTGAGTTAGCTGCATCTTAGTCCTCAGATTGACATCTTGCCAATTTGGATGCCTTTAGTTTCCCTTTCTTGTGTTATAGCTCTGGCTAAAATCTCCAGCACAACATTGAATAGGAGTGGTGATAATGGACATCCATGTTTGAAGAGTGATGGTTTAAGACTTTCTCCATTAACAGTGATGTTGGACACTGCAGAGGAATAGCTCAGCCTGAATAGTGTGGTGACCCCAGCTACTACATCAGAATGTGGTTTGTTGGTCTCTATGTTCTTTGGATGTGGTTTTAGCATTTGTAGGCTTGGTGACGAAGAACCGATGATAACTGGTGCTGCTTGTTGTTGTTGTTGTTGTTGTTGTTGTTATGTGCTGTGGAGTGGGTTCCTACTCATAGCGACCTTGTACATGGTTTATGAGGCTGTAAATCTTAACGGGAGCAGAAAGCCTCATCTTTCTCCCAAGGAACAGCTGGTAGTTTTGAATTGCTGACCCTGAGGTTAGCAGCCCGATTCATAACCACTACGCTACCAGAGCTCCTTGGTGCTGCTCAGAGGAGCCTTATTTTTATTATGGCAGCTTTCTAGTTTTGTAACACGGTGTTTGAGTTGAACACAATCAAAGTATGGTAACTGATCTCCCCTTCTTCCTGGATAAGTGAGCAGATGATTAAGTATTGATGTCCACATCCATGAACATCTCTAATAAGCAATGTTTGGCTACTGCTTCTGCTTAAAATGATGCTGTGTTTTGGTTGTGGCCCAAACTTTGAAGAGCTACTTGGCATCTCCTTTCTTCCATGGAGCTCTCACCATTCAAACAACAAATTTGGTAAAATAATACTTAGGTTGACAGTGCTGCTTGCCTCTACTTGGTTATCTTTGTATGAATCCAATGGGTTTTGTTTTTTTGTTTTCATTTTGGAATGTTTTGTTGGTGTTTTTAAAATGGTTTATAGCTGATGCTCATGAAGCACCATGAGTACTTAAAACTGTGCTACTAATGAAAGAAAATCCAATCTAAGAAGGTGCATTTTTGTACCAGAGCTGTGTCACACTCTCCTGTGGGTCCTCTGCTGGAAAGTAGAATCAAGTCTCAAATAATGCCTTTTGTTTTGTTTCTTTTTTTAATGTTTTATTGTGAATTATGTGATCGTTTACATGGGAGAACATTGGTTTTACATTCATTCTATTGTATATCGTCTCATTGCCATGGTTACAATCCCCTCCATGCAATCCTTCCCCGGTAACCCCCAGGTCTTCAGCACACAGTCACTCTCCCTCTCTGGATCTAAAGTCTCCAGCTGCTCCATTGCTCCACGTCATCATCTCTGGCTCCATTTCAGGCATCACTGCTTCTCTGGGTAGGGTCCCGCTTTCTGCTCTTCTCCTTTGATGGTCCTAGGGACCTCCGCTCCTAGACTGAAAAGTTAATCACTCCCCTCCTTGCTATAAAACGTCTACCTTTACATTTCCAACCCTCACAATCAGTCCTGATAACAATTATTCACTATTGTATCACAAGAGACCCGTCTGCATTTCATTGCATCAGACCCGCCTAGACAGATTGAATACTACTCACTGGAGATTCTACCTTCCTCCAAGCCCTCTGGATCTAGGTTCCCTCAAATAATGCCGTTTTAATTGTATCCTCTAGTATTTTAGATGTAGGACCGTGCTGTATCATACCTCTGTGAATGTAAAATATCTTGTACCTGCTTTATGAGATGCTATAGTGACTGTGTTATATCAGAGCTGTTTTAATTATGTTATTCTAGGATGTTTTGTTTCCAGATGATGATTGAGAAGCTAATTTTAAAAAAATGGTGCCAGATACCACAACAGTAGCAGAACTTTGCTGTTTTCTGAGGTTTTGTTTTATACTTTTTCCTTTCTTTTTTTTTAATGGAGTGTGCTGGATGGCTCTATAATTTTATTCAGATGACTGAAGAACCTGGAAAAGCTGTTGCTACTATTGATGCATAACACTGTGATTGGCCTTTTTATATAAATATAAATATGTATGTGTATATGTTGTTGTTGTTAGGTGCCATCGAGTCATAGCGACTTTATGCACAGCAGAATGAAACACTGCCCGATCCTGGGCCAACCTCACTACTGTTGCCACGTTTGAGTCCATCAGTGCTGCCACTTGGCCAATCCATCTC
>NW_006408858.1:331168-332785 GCF_000296735.1 Chrysochloris asiatica | reverse complement strand
AAGGTATCCCAGTTGTATCATGTTGAGTTGGCATTGTACAGAAATTAACAGCCATATCGGTCTGTAAATGTTAAACTTAATTTTTCCCCCCAGTTATACAGGGTTAACACACTGTATTAAACATGTAAGGTCTTATCTACATGGGTTTGATTATACAAACTAATAAAAGTATTCTCTCAATAATGAGGAAAAAAAAAGAGTGATGTTGGCTGTTGTTTTTGCATATATGCCCTTAATTATATTGAGAAATTTTCCTTCTTTTCCTATCTTATTGACTATTCTTAATCAGAAATGGGTGTTGAATGCCTTTTCTCCATCAATTAATATGATCATGTGATTTTCTCTTTGTTTTGTTTGTTTTTTAATGTGATGAATTACATTGATTATTTTTCTAGTATTGAACCATTCCTGCATACCTGGTATGAATCCCATGTGGTCATGATGTATCTTTTTTTTTTTGGTAAGTTGCTGGATTCTATTGGTTAGGATTTTTTTTGAGAATTTTTGCATCTATGTTCACAAGGGCCTATGTTGTTGTTGTTAACTGCCATTAAGTCGATTCAGACCCACAACCACCCTGTATAGGGTTTCAAAGGAATGGTTGGTGAGCTTGAACCACTGACCTTGCAGTTCAAACGACTTTGTAGTCTGACGCATTAGCCCACAGCAGCACACCAGGATTCTATATTGGCCTATAATTTTATTTTCAATGATGTCTTAGCCTGGTTTGGGTATCAGGGTTACACTTGTTTCATAACATGAATTTAAGAGTTATCCATCCTTTTCCATATTTTGGAATAATTTGATTAGAATTGGGATCAGCTGTTCTGTGAATGTTTGGTAGACTTCACCAATAAAGCCATCTGGGACTGTACTTTTTTGTTGGTAGTCTTTTAATGACTTCATCAATTTCTTCTTCTGTTATAGGTCTGTTCAAGATTTCTACTGCAGATAGGTAGATCAGTTGTTTCTAGAAATTTGCCCACTTCTAGATTTTCAGGTTTCTTTCTGTTTACATTGGTTCTGTTGTGACATCTCCCATGTAATTTCTAATTCATATTATTTGCATCTTCTCCTTTACTTTTATTAGATTCACCAGTGGTTTGTCAATTTCATCAATCTTTTCAAATAACGGATTATTTTCTATTGTTTTTCTGTTTTGTATTTCATTTATTTTTGCTCTAGTTTTTATTATTTCTTTTCTTCTGGTAGCTGTAGGCTTGCTTTGTTGGTCTGGTTTGAATTGTTGGAGATGTTGGGTTAAGGTGTTAATTTTGATTCTTTCTTCTTTTTGGATGTGTGTGTTTATTGCTATCAATTTCTCTTTGAGCTCTGCTTTTGCTGTGCCACAAAGATTTTAGTATGTAGTACTTTCATTCTCATTTGATTCATAAAATTTTTATTTCATTTTTAATTTCTTCTATTATGCAGTAGCTTTAAGCAGGTATTATTCACTTTCCATATATTTGTTTTCCCCCTTGATCTTCCTATTATTGATTTCTAATTTTATAGTGTTGTGATCTGAGAAGATGCTTTGTAGTACCTCAATGTACTCAAATTTATTGAGTCCTAACATATGGAGAATGTTGTCTATTTCTTGGAGAAGAATGCATATTA
>NW_006408858.1:328775-329303 GCF_000296735.1 Chrysochloris asiatica | reverse complement strand
ATTATTTACCTCTGTCTCACTTAGCCCATTGAGACCTGTCTAATTGTTCTCCCACCTGCTTTGTTCTTCCATTCCCCTCTCCCTACTTGTATATTGCCCCCTTCTTATGCTGATTTTTACCTAAAATTCTATTTTATTGGAGACTAATATTGCCACTCTTGCTAGTATATTTATTGTCATTTGCTTGATAGATTTTCTCCCATCTTTTGATTTTTAGTCTGTTTTTGTCTCCTTAAGGTATGTTTCTTATAAATAGCATACTGAAGTATCATGTTTTCTTATCCTTTCTGATTTGCTCTGTCTCTTGAATGGTGCATTTTAATCCATTTACATTCTGTGTAATTATTGACAATATGAATTAATTGCTGTCACTTTGTTGTGTTGTGTGTGTGTGTGAGATGCTACAATGTGGGTTAATGTGCTGGACTGCAGAGTCTGTTTGAACCACAAGGTTGATGGTTCAAACTCACCAGCCACTCCTTGGAAACCCTATACAGTGTTGCTATGGGTCGGAACTGACTTGATGGC
>NW_006408858.1:299820-301490 GCF_000296735.1 Chrysochloris asiatica | reverse complement strand
AAAAAAAAAAAAAATACTAATGGCATAGCTTCCAGCATCACAACAACACATAAGCCACCAGTGTTTGTTGCTAAGTGCTGTTGAGTCAATTCTGACTTACAGCCACCCTGTATAGTGTTTCCAAAGCTTTTAAATCTTTACAGGATTTTTACTGCAGAGCAGTTGATGGGCTCGGATTGCCAACCTTGTGGTTTGCAGTCCAGTGCTTATCCTAGCTATCTATTGATGCTATTTCTTCTTCTTTTTTTTTTTTTTTTTACTTTTTATTGCCACTTGAGTGAACAAATTCAACAATTCACAATGATTGCAATCCCCTCCATGTACCATCAGTCAACAGCATCCACCTCCATTCACTTCAACTTTTATACACCTCCTCAGATATTCAATCACCTCCATCCCTCCTCTACCAACCTTCCTCCTGTTGTACATTGCCCTCCCTTTTACTCAAATTAATATGTGTCTACCTTCTTTTCTCCACCACACGTCTGTCAGTTTGTCATATTATGGTGGCTTGTGAGTTGTGTAATTCTGGAAGCTATGCCATCGGTATTTTTAATACCAGCAGGGTCACCCATGGTGGACAGGTTTCAGATGAGCTTCCAGACGAAGACAGACTAGGAAGACGGAGTGATGAACTATTTCTGAATATTTAATCTCTGAAAACCTTATGAATAGCAGAGAAACACTGTCAGTGCCGGAAAATGGACCCCTCAGGTTGGAAGGCACTCAAAATGCAACTGGGGAAGAGCTGCCTCCTCCAGGTAGAGTTGACTGTGAAGATGCAAATGGAGTAAAGCCCACTGGAACCTTCATTTGCTGATGAGGTACAACTCAAAATGAAGAGAAACACCTGTAAAGATCCACTGAAAATTGGACATGGAATGTACAAAGTATGAATCTGAGAAAATTGGAAGTTGTCAAAAATGAAATGGAATGCATAAACATCGATATCTTAGGCATTGGTGAGCTGAAATGGACTGGTATTGGCCATTTGAATCTGACAACCATATGGTTTACTATGCTGGAAATGACAAATCGAAGAGGAATGGTGTTGCATTCATTGTCAAAAAGAACATATCCAGATCAGTCATGAGGTACAATGCTGTCTGTGATAGGGTAATATCCATGAGCCCACAGGGAAGCCCAGTTAATACTGCTATTATTCAAATTTATGCACCAATCACTAAAGCCAGTGAGGATGAAATAGAAGAATTCTACCAACTTTTTCAATCTGAAATTGATCAAACATGCAATCAGGATGTATTTTGATCATCATGGGTGATTGGAATGCAAAGGTTGGGAGCAAAGAGGAATCACCTTGGTGATAGAAATCATGCTGGAGATCACATGATAGAATTCTGCAAAATCAATACTGAAGGAGGAAGTCCAAGGTGCATTGAAGGAATTGGCAAATAACAAGGCACCAGGAATTAATGGACTACAAACTGAAATCTTTCAAGAAAGTGAAGTGGCACAGGAGGCACTCCCTCATCTCTGCCAAGACATTTGGAAGACAACTACCTGCCCATTCCAAAGAGAGGTGACCCAATGGGATGCGGAAATCATCGGACAATCTCTTTGATACCCTATGTGAGTAAAGTTTTACTAAAGGTAATACAGAAATAGCTACAAGCATACATTGACAGAGAACTTCCAGAGGTTCAAACCAG
>NW_006408858.1:297538-298811 GCF_000296735.1 Chrysochloris asiatica | reverse complement strand
CAACAGTAGTGAGGTTGGCCCAGGATCAGGCAGTGTTTCGTTCTGCTGTGCATAAGGTCACTATGGGTCAGTACTGACTCAATGGCACCTAACAACAACAATAACAACCTTCTTTTCTTGTTACCGTCGAGTCAGTTCTTACTCATAACAACCCTATAGAGGATTTCTAAGACTGAAAATTTTTGCAAGAGCAGAAAGCCTCATCTTTCTCCTGCAGAGCAGCTGGTGGGCTCAAACCACCAACCTTGTGGTTCGAAGTCCAGTGCTTATCCTATGGAGCCATCACATTACCTGTTCTCCTTCAAATCAGCAAATAATTTTCCCTTCTCTCCCACTCCTGGTAACCATCATTAAATGTTCCTTTTATCAAGAAAACATTTTCTTGACTTTTTACAACAGTGGAGTCATACAATATTAGTCCTTTTGTGATTTATTAATTTTACTCAGTATAATACTCTCCTGGTTCATCCATGCTGTGATGTGTTTTGCAGATTTAGTCTTCTTTTATGCTTATGACAGCTGGCCAATGAATAAGGATGACAAATAATTTATGCCTTTGAGTTATGTTGCTGAAGAATATTCACTATAACGTGGACTGCCTGAAAAACGAGCAAATCTGTCTTATAAATAAATATGATGAGAATTCTCCTGAGAGGCAGATAACGACGGGTCTTTGGACATGTTATCAGAAGGGGCCAGTCCTTAGAGAAGGCCATCATGTTTGATAAAATACAGGGTTAGCAAAAAAGAGAAAGATCCTCAATGAAATGGGTTAACACAGTGGCTGCAACAAAGGGTTCAAGCATAGTAATGATTGGGAAGATGGTATACGAATGGGCAATGTTTTGTTCTGTTTTACACAGGGTTGCAATGAGTTGGAACTGACAAGGCCACCTAACAACCTAATATTAATGATTGAACACAGACGTCACAGATGCCATTTTAAAAGACTGAAATGGAGTATACAATTTTCAGTGAATGTGGGGTGCTAAAATTTATACTATACAAGGGGACTTCAAAAAGTTTGTGGATAGGAGGAACAAACAAGATGGGGGTGCTAAAATTTTTACTATACAAGGGGACTTCCAAAAGTTTGTGGATAGGGGGAACAAACAAGATGGCAGATCGTGTGGAAGTGCAGTGAAGAGCTCCGCCAACAACAACACAGAACACCCAAATAAGCAGGCTCAGGGGATGGTCCCAGAACTCTGAACCACATATAAAGGAATATTTAGAAGTTTGGAAGGCTTATAGCTGGGGAATTTGCGGCAGA
>NW_006408858.1:283762-294865 GCF_000296735.1 Chrysochloris asiatica | reverse complement strand
ATCAAGAGAGGAATGCACAAGCAGAATGCAGGACCTTATCCAGAGAAGCAGCAGCGCCAGAGAAGAAGGTGGAGATGGGGGCATGGAGAGGGGGAGCGGCTGAGGACTCTAGATTCATCAACTAAGAAAAGAAGGACTAAGAGAGCTGGTGGCCAGGAGACAGACTTGCAGAATGTGCCCTTTGGAGATGTAAATTATTATATATGCCTGAGTGGGTTTTTTTGTTTGTGTGTTTTTTTAAAAAGAGCTAAAGTGGATAGAGAGAAATACTGTTAACTGATGGTACATGGAGGGGATTATAATCAATGTAATGAAACAAGGTATATGATTTGTTGAATGTAAAACTGATGATATGCCCTGTAAACTTTCACTCAACCCACAATAAAACCTTAAATTAAAAAAAAAAAAAGAAAAGAAAAAAGTAAAGGGAGGAGCAGGAAAAAAAAAAAGATTATTAGAGGACTTTCTGGGTTGATCTCTATGTTCTGTATCTAGTTTCATGGTGTATACAACTGTTGAACCTCAACAAATTGTACATTTGTTATGAGCATAATATTGTAGGTATATTATTCCTCAATAAAAATAAATTGAAAAAAAAGTTTGTGGATAAATGGAATCAAAAGATACTATAATTTTTCCTTTTGAAACCCCTTCATACACCATATTTTCTATAAAAGGAATATTCTTCAACAAAGAAAATTAGTCAGTGAATGTAACTGCTTCAACCATTCATGTAAAATTCTATCCATCTCCCATAATGGATCTATTATGTTATCAGCATAATCCATCCTTGCCCAGTAACCACCCATGTTGGATCCAATTGCATAGTAGATGAATGTAGCAAGTGTTAGACTCAGCAGCCTATCCCAATCTCTTATTAGAAAGAAATCATACATTCAAATACAAGAGATCCACCAAGATGAGTTTCAACTACATGGGTGGGGACCATAGGTAACAGATGTCAACAAAGGTGTTAAAGTGGTATGGGCCTTATAGCTTACCAACTTGCCCGTGGGTACCCTGGAGACTCTACATGAACTTTATTTTCAGTCAGCACATTCTCTTGCATTCCAGCTGGTATCAGTTTTACTTAGTGCCCTACAGTTCCCTTCCACTGTGGTGCTTACTTTGTCTTGTGCCCTGTCTGCTTGGCATCTATGGGGCTTTGCTTCGGACAACTGGTGTCTTTATTTCATGGATACCCTAAGCATGTGCTTACCTTGCTAATTGGGTAATCTGCTCCTGTTACCTGGTGAGTAGCTTGAGTGTTGCTGTGATGCTGGAAGTTTTGTCACCAGCATTTCAAATATCAGAAGGGTCACCCATGGTGGAGAGTGGTTACAGTGGAGTTTCCAGATTCATATAGACTAGGAAAAAAAAGACCTGGTGACCCATTTCTGAAAATTAGCCAATGAAAACCCTATGAATCACAACAGAACACTGTGTGACCCACTTGCCCTCACAGGAGGGATCAAGATATGTTTACTAGAGGAAGATACCTTTGGTGAAATAAGGGCCATCGAGGGCAAAGGAGACATTGGTACCATGGTTTTGTTGATGACCTAAGTATGTGCTTACCTTGTTTATTGAGTATTTCAGCCCAGGGGATGTCCCTTCCTAGTTCCTAACTTTAGTTTTAGGGATATCCTGGTAAATCCCTTGGAACCTAGTCCTGCAGACCAGCCCTGTTCTCCAGTCTTTCCTGTTCTTTTCCCCATGGGCCTGACTCTAAGAACATGCTACCTTCCCACAGTACCTTTAATAAATGCAGATGTGGTCCAAAGCCATGCCTCTAAAGAGGGCAAGTGGCAGTATTGCGTTGCGGTGATCCTCAAATACCCCATGGCATCAGGGTTATCAGCTCAATCCTCACCAGAAGGTCCAGTTGACTTCAGGTTGCCCAATATAGGGCAAACTGTGGGAAGCCTCCTGGATAGAGCTGGGGACAGTGGGTATAAGTGCCCAAGGACTCTAGAAAACCTCTAGAGACATGGGGACCTGTTGCGAGCCAGCAGCTTTCGTGGAAGTCCTCTTCATAACTCAACCAGGAACTACCCTTTCCTGACATCATTGATGGGAATCAAACAGAAGCTGAGTCAAATGATAGGTCCACTAGACCACCCTTCACCCCCACCCTCCTAGAGGAGCTGGAAAGATCAAGAGAGAAAGCAATTCTTGAGCTCTGGTAGTGTAGTGGTTACGACTCGGGCTGTGAACCGCAAGGTCAGCAGTTCGAAACTACCAGCTGCTCCGCGGGAGAAAGATGAGGCTTTCTACTCCCGTAAAGATTTACACCCTCGGAAACCCTGTACAGGGTCACTATGAGTCGGTTCCGACTCCACGGCACATAACAACAACATGACCTTCAACAAGGGGGTTCCTTTGAGCCTCAAGTGGCTCGTCTATAAAATGGGGCAAGGATAAGTACAACCTCCCAGGGACGACCCTGCAAAACTCCTGGGGAAAAGGGGCAGCCATGCAGAAAAGGGCACCAGTCAAAGATGCCATCACAGGCTCACAGTAATCAAGCTCTTAGGGAGTCTCAGAGCCTTCTTCTCAGTCTTCCAGGGGCTACCCCCACTGCAGAGCAGTGGTTGGCAGACCCCCAGCTGGGCTCACCCCAGAGAGTCTGGGTGTGTTCTTTGCTCCTAAAAAGGTACCCAGAATAGAAGAGAGAGGGCAAGGGAGGAGGTAAGCTCCTGTTTCCCTTGTTTGTGTTTTAATTTTTAAAATATGACTGTTTTTCTATAAACATTTTAATGAGGGGCTGCACATGAGAGCATGAGATAGAAAAAATAACACTCTGATCACTTTTTTTTTTAAGATGTAGATTTTTCTTGAGATTTCATACAAGGAAATGGATGAATAATGTTAAGCTCCTCAAGAAAACACATACTGGCCACAGAAAAGAGCACTTCTCAAAATACGTAGTATAGTTAACTGATGACCTGTAACAACTCAACAGATTCTTGGGGCCTGGAGTTTCATTTTTCTTATGGCCTGGAATTTCATTTTCTTATGGAAACTAGTCAGCTCAGAGTAAACCCTGAGACTGATTGGGAAGGGGACACTTACCGATGCCATGGATTAGCACCATGGAACTTGGGGTAGATGGTGCTTATGGAGATTATAAAGGGTAGGTGTGAGGGTCTGCGTGTGTGCTGTCTTTTTGGGCTAAGCATGGGGGGTCAGAAGCTTTACCCCAGCTGGAGCTTCACTCCCTTGGTATGGGCATGGAAGGACATGTAATCCAGCAGGTGGGCTGGGACCAGGCCCCAGTGACCTCCTGACTCCCCGTAGTAGAATCCCTGGTCATCCACAGACCCATAGATTGTGACCATGTCCCCTGCCCTCAGCACTAGTTTGTCCTTCACCCGGTCTCCACCTCGCCTATCTCTGGGATCATAGTCCAGAGTTGCCATCATGGTCTTTGAAGTCCACAGTGGGGGACTCCTGGGTTTCCCTTGGGCCATGGGGAAGGAACTCTGGTGACCAGTAAGCCCCCCAAAATTGTCAAGGCAGGTCACAGAGTGCAGGTGCTCTTGAGCCAGCAGAGGACACCTCTCATCAGTCCACTCTGCCTCGGCCACCAGGTGCCCGGGGATGGTAACCACTTGCCCACTACATTCACCATGGTAAAAGCCATTGGGGTCCTGAGACCCCCACACTTTCAGCAGCTGCCCTTTCTGGAAGGCCAGCTTCTCCTCTGCAGAGTGAGGGTTCACAGACATCACCAGGGGGTCATAATCAAAGAGGGCCACAAAGACCCTAGCAGGAGAGTCTACCCCCTGTCTCAGGCATGTGGGATCAACCCAGGACATGTTGATGTCTTTGCTGGACTGAGCTGGACAGAGCACTGAGCTGGGCTCATGGACCTGGTGCTCTGACTTGCCTGCTAGCGTCTGACCATGCTTGTTCTGGGCACTGAGGGCCTCTCTCTCTTCTTGCTGCTCTGTGCCCCACATGTGTAAGCATACTTCCTTTTCTGATGCCAACAGCTTGGGGCAGCCAGACATGTACTGCTGATTGGGACCCCACTGGACAGGACTGGACACTTGGGCCACTTGCTTTTGTCTGAGGACCTTTTCCAAGGGAGGCTTGTACCAACCCAGCACTTTGCTGGGCCCATACTCAGCAGAGAGATGGGCAAGTTCTGGAGAGGGGCTTTTGCTGGTACCCATGTCATGGTAGTGGTTTTCTTGCCCTGAAGACTGGTCACTGGGCAGGGATGACTTTTGTTCCTGGAGACTCTTCTGGAAGAGCAGGTCCTTCCCACTGTCCTCCCAGGCCTCTCGGGGCCCCTGGGCTTGGCTGCCAGCCCCTGAACTTAGACACGCTCCTTCTGAACCCAGGCTGGTCACTGGGGACCACCTCTTTGAGGATTCTTCAGAAAATGCTTCCGGAAGCTCCACCTGCAGCTCCCCACAGCTTTCAGGGGTATGGGAGCTAGTCTTGGAACTCAAAGGAGCCAACATCAGCTTCCAAGGGCATAAGGGAAAGGTGACTCTGCAGGTGGACAGATCACCATGGGTACAGCCAAAGGGAGAGGTCTCTAGCAATCGGTGACAGGTAAAACAGTCCTCAGGAATCTGGGCTGGCACCGAATCCAGGGACTCGCCACAAAGGGACATGGTTCTCACAGAGACCTTCTGGCACAGAGAGGGAACCTGCAGCTGAGAAAAGTCAAGCAGGGTGCTCCCAGCAGTGGCATTGGCCACTTCGGCAACCTTGAGCCCATCTGTGTACACAGCATAGCCCGTGACCTGGACCCCATTGGAGGATCCAGCTGAGTCTATGGTCACGGGGAGCCAGCTGACCACCAGCAGGCCTGGTGAGGAGTGACGCTCTACCAGTACGTCCAGTGGGGGGTCAGGAGGTCCGGCCAAGGGCGTGGCAAAGGTGATGGTAGAGGACATCTTATTGCAGTGTACCTGTAGCAAGTGTGGTGGCAGCCGTACCTCCACCCGTGCCTGGTATTCAGTGGCGGGGCGCAGGCCATGGAAGGTGTAGCAGCTTACACCTGCCGGGGTCAGTGCCTGCTCTTGGTCATCCAGGTACACTATGTGGGGATGGATGCTGTCCTTGCTGACCCAGGTGATCTTGACAGATGTGGCTGTGATGCTCTGAAACCCTAGTTGCGTGGGAGTCACACAGAAAGGCCACCTGCCCCCTAAAAGGGCCCTGGAGCAACCCTGTTCCCCTAGGCTATGCAGCAAGTCCAGCTGGCTGGCTTCCATGTCAGCATCCAAGATCCCCACTGCCACTTTTGTCTTGGAGACCACACTAACCACTGGATATGACCCTCTGTCCACTGCAGCCTGGGCTTTCCCAGGTGACAAGCTGAGATGAGTGTCTTCTTGCAAAGCTGTGTCCAAGTGTGAAACAGAGTCACACTTGGGGGACTTGAGGGAGGGACAGCGCAGAATGTCATTATCCAAGACCGGCTCTACCAGGTTGGAGGGCACTAGCCCCTGTCGACCATCCTCAAGCTCCCCCTTATAGAAGCCGTCCTCGTCCATATCCCCAAAGATGTACACGTAGTCCCCAGCCGTGAGAGATAACTCCCCTTCTGGGTGCTCATTGGGTCCCTCAAAAGGGTTGTAGCTATACCGAGCAAGGAAGACCTTGAGCTTGGTGGTAGCATGGGCCTCTAAGCCCCCTATGTCCAAGGTTGGAAACACACTGTCTGGTTCTAGGTCATCCACTTCGCTAGCTGTGTCCAAGGACAGATTAGGGCAGAAAGGTACAGTAGCCCACACGGACTCCATTTCTGAGAAGGAATTGGAGCTGGCTTTCTTGGCCTGGAGCCTACAGTCTGGAAGCTCATCTGCAGGGGCTCTGGTTGGTACTTGGGGAACACTGGCTGGCTCTCCAAGGACAACAGGGCTCTTTGACAATGAGGTTTCTGTCTTCTGCGTATCCTTGTTGGGCTGAGGCAGTGCTTGGTCTTCAAGTCCTGGCTGAAACTTGGACCTTCTGTTGTCCCCTGCTTGAGACTTGGGGACTTGGGTGACCTCATGTGACTGGCACTGTAGTGTCTGCATTATCTCCAGGGCAGCCTGAAGGTCTGGCAGGGCCTTTTGCAGGTCCTGCTGCTGCAGCTGCCTGTCCTGCCCACGCGCCGTCTGCTGAAACAGCTTCTCTGCCAGCAGGTCCGCAGTATCGTGCTCCTGGCACGCGTGGCCCAGCTGCCCAAGCACGTCGTTCTTCTCCGCCTCCACCTTCCGTCCCCAGTTGGTCTGGGCCTGCAGCCGCGCATTGTCCTCTGCCAGCCAAACGCCCTCGCGCAGCGCCGCCTGCAGCTGCACCTCGGCCTCTTCGCCTCGCCTCTGCACAGCCGCCGCCTGAGAGTCCAACTCCTGGCACTGGCGTCTCCCTGCATCTAGCTCACGCTCTAACTCCTGCACCTGGCGGCGTCCAGCTTCCTCGCGGAGTGCGCTTTGGCTGCCCGCCTTGGCTCGGGAACTGCTCTGGCTCTGTTGCACCATCAGCTGCCTCTGTAGGCGCAACACCTCTCGCTGGGATTCGCGCAGCAGCCGCTCCAAGTCACCAGTACTGAGTTCCAGTGCGCCGCCGGAGGCGCCCCTTACAGGAAGAGGAGCAATGCCAAGGCCTGCGGCGACGTGCACCTGTAGCAGGTGGCACTTCTGCTGCAGCTCCTCTATCTGTCTGTCCTTGGCCACAAGTGCGCTCGCCTGCTCGGTCAATTCCCGGGCGCTCTGGCTCACAAAGGCCTGGCACAGCTCCGTGTCAGCACGACTCTCGCCGGGTATCGGCGCGCTCAAAGCCCGTAGGTTGGTCTCCTGTAGCTTGCGAGCGCGATCTTCCAAGCGCCGCGCCAGACCCGTCAGTTCTGCGTTCTTCATCTTGAGCAGCTGGACCTTCTTTTCCGCCTGGTCTGGGAAGCCGGCGTGCCGCAGCTGGCTGTTCTCTTCGCGCAAGGCGAAGCAGCGGCGGTCCAGCACTCTCAGGGCCTCCGTCAGCTCCGTGTTCCGCTTCACCAGCTCAGGGTAGTCCAGGCCCGAAGGCGAGGTGGTCAGGGCCTCGCAAGGCCTCCCTGAGACTTCTCCACTCCGCGGGTCGCTAGTTTTTTGGTGCTCAGACGGTGGCAAGAGCGAGGGCTGAGGCGATGGCGGTGATGGTGGCGGCGGAGAGGAACCCGGAATGGAGGCATTTGTCGAGGAGGCCAGTTCCTCAGGTTCAGTGGTCTGGGGACGACTCCGGGAGCTGTAGAGAGAGCGGGACCGCGCGGTGCCCAAGGAATCTAGGGAACTGGCGCGGGTGGGGAGTTGACCGTCCCGGGAGGTGGAGCGCACCGGTAGCACCTCCCAGTCAAGGGAACGGGAGCGCATATGGATGCCAGTGATCTGTCGATGGAGGAGTCCGCCTGGACAGGCTGGCTCTGAGTGACGGCTGGCGGTCTCAGGCGGCGGGTTTTCCGAGGCCGGTTCAGTCTGGGGACTCCGGGGCTCAGGCAAAGTGGGGCGCCAGCGGAAGTGCTCTAGAATGTACTTGAGGAAGAGCTGGCGCTCCACGTCCAATGTTTCCTGCAGGTGGCGGATGCGCGCGGCCTGTTCACCGTCGGTCTCCCAGCGCAGTTGCGCCAGCACGTCTTGCAGGCGACAGCTGCAATGCGCAGTCGCCAAATCGGTCGCCCCCGCGCGACCGCAGTAGCCGCGATTCATTAGCTCCTCGGCCAACTGGCGTTGCAGCTCACGAGCTTGGCGCACGACGCCGTCGCGTTCACGACGCAGCAGCTGATACAGCTGCCGCAGCTCTGCCTCCTTCCAGCGAAGCAGTTGCCGGATCTCGGCTTCGCGCTCCCGCAGCACGTTGTCCCGAAGCTGCCGCAGCTCCCGGCCTCGCTGTGCCTCCCACCTGGAGCGCAGCTGGTCCACCATCTGCTGCCGTTCCCGCTCGTCCGCCTCTCGCAGCTGGCGTGCCTGGGCAACAAAGCGCCGCCGTTCCGCCCGTCCGCGAGCGCGCTCAGCCTCCAGCTCAGCCCGAAGCTTCTCCAACTCAGTCCGAAGCTTCTCCAGCTCCCGCTTCGACTCCTCCCGCACCGCTGTCCCCCGGCCCGGGCTCCCTGGCTTCTTGAGTGACGAACGGCCGCCCCCTAAGGGGCCGGGATAGTCCTTGGTCATGGTGGTCGCGGCCTGGCCAGACGCCTGACCTCACCTGGCTCAGGCCGCCGCTACCAACCGCCGCCG
The DNA here is from genome assembly GCF_000296735.1 of Chrysochloris asiatica. Classification (NCBI taxonomy): domain Eukaryota; kingdom Metazoa; phylum Chordata; class Mammalia; order Afrosoricida; family Chrysochloridae; genus Chrysochloris; species Chrysochloris asiatica. The sequence continues at coordinate 286,655 of NW_006408858.1, read as the reverse complement.
CCGGGACTTCAGCCAACCGCTCCGCGCGCCCCTTCCGGCGCCCCCTGGGAGCGGATTTCCGCGAGCCCTTTACGCCCCTGCGTCTAACCCCCTCCCGCGGGCGGCGTGACCTGCGCCTCTTCCCGCTGGCTGCCTTACCTGTGTCCGGCTCCCTATGTCCCCGAGCTGGAGGCTAGGATGGGGAAAAGGGGTGAAGGGAGCGGTGTCTTTCTGCCCTCCCGTTTTCCTACTCCTGACTCCATGTCCCTTGTGATCTGCCCCCATATACTCTCCCAGGCATTGTGCAACTCCTTCTAAGCCAAGGTGCTCAAAGAAGCTCCTGAGCATCCTCTGGAGCCTGGGCAAAGAGGCTTCCGTGGAGAGATCATAGCTGGGGCGTGAGCAGAGTTGATCTGGGAGGGAGGGTGTTCACAGCAGGATGTTTGGCGTGCGCGCGGCAGGATGAGGCCCTATCTGAGGCCGCCACGAGGGAAGGTGTAGGGGATGGGTTTATCTGGAGGACCTCTGCCCTCTAGGTAACCTGGGAAGTCCTGATCTGCCCTTTCTGGGTTCATCTTTGCACGTCCTGCAAACAGCTTGAAGAGATAGCAGCACTTCCATGGTCAAAGACATATCTGAGCAGGGATTTAAAACCTGTAGATTCTGCTTCCAGTGTCTCTGGGCACTCTGACCCCATCCTCCCAATGTCAAGGGGGCAGCCTATTCCCCAGAAGGGAGGCAGGCTCACATTTTGGAGCTATGGAAAGAGAGAGGAGTCAAATGAATTCTGAGTGGAGGCTGCTGGTGGGAGAAGAGCAAGGGAGGTGAGAAAAAAGGACCACCATGAGGGCTTACTCCACCCTCCACCAGGCTGGCCTGTTTTCTGGTAAGGTAAAGCCCAAGTCCTCTGTGTACCCAGCCCAGTGTCTGTGCCACCTACCTGGAGATGGGAAGGTCAGAAGATCGTCCATAGCCTTCCAAAGGGCATTGCAGTCTGATAGTGAGGTCTGTGTACTTCTGGAGTTCAACAGCCCTTTAACTTCTTCCAGTGTTGCTTCCAGTCTAGTCTTTGAGGCCAGGGAAAGTTCCCTTCACATTTGAGGCATTGTGTTCTGTGACGGTTCAATAAGGTGGGATGCCCTGTTACAGGTAGGAAAGGTCAGAGAGAGCTGATCTCCTTTTAGGTTCTTGCACACTTTGTCTTAGGAGTCCTGGTGTGTCGCTGTGGGTTAATGCACCAGACTGCAAAGGCATCTGAACTGCAAGGTTGGCGATTCAAGCTCACCAGCTGCTCCTTGGAAACCCTATACAGGGTCGCTATGGGTCAGAGTCAACTTGACAGTACTTAACAACAACACTTTGTCTTGGTGATCACAGAGCTGTCACTTCTCCCAACCTCTGCACCATAGAGGTATTGATAATTACAGCTTCTGGGGGACTTGGTGGCTCAGGACTGAGTGTCTGGTAGGAGCTACAGTGAGGCCTGTGTAAATTCTCATCTTACACCCAGAACTTTACCTGGGTCCCTGCCAGCATCTTACAGGTGCCTGCAGAGCTCCCCTGGTTCTTATTCACCTCTGAGCCTCTGTGTGTACTCTTCTCCCTGGCATCATCTTTCTTCCATGGGACGGTTCTTCCCCCTGACATAGCAGACCCCACTGTGGACCAAACACCTACCATTTGCCTTGCTCAGTGCTGAGCCCATGCCATACATTCTTTTTTTTTTTCATGGTTCATCCGTGTCAGGCCTTTATTTCTTTTTTTTTTTTTTTAATGTTTTATTGCGAATTATGTGATAGTTTACATGGGAGAACATTGGTTTTACATTCATTCTATTGTATATCGTCTCATTGCCATGGTTACAAGCCCCTCCATGCAATCCTTCCCCCGTAACCCCCAGGTCTTCAGCACACAGTCACTCTCCCTTTCTGGATCTAAAGTCTCCAGCTGCTCCATTGCTCCATGGCATCATCTCTGCCTCCATTTCAGGCATCACTACTTCTCTGGGTAGGGTCCTGCACTCTGCTCTTCTCCCTTGATGGTCCTAGGGACCTCCGCTCCTAGACTGAAAAGTTAATCACTCCCCTCCTTGCTATAAAACGTCTACCTTTACATTTCCAACCCTCACAATCAGTCCTGATAACAATTATTCACTATTGTATCACAAGAGACCCGTCTGCATTTCATTGCATCAGACCCGGCTAGTCAGATTGAATACTACTCACTGGAGATTCTACCTTCATCCAGGTCCCATACATTCTTATTTAACTAGTGTCTCAGTTAACTAGTGTTGTTGTAACAGAAATATTACAAGTAAATGACTTTAAAGAAGAGAGATATATTTTCTCACAGTTTGTCGTTAGGTGTCGTTGAGTCAGTTCTGTCTCATATTAACCTTGCGTACAACAAAATGAAACACTGAACAGTCTTGTTCCATTCTCACCAGCATTATTATGTTTAAGGTCATTGTTGAAGCCACTGTGTTAATCTATCTCCTTGAGGGTCTTCCTCTTTTTCACTAACCCTCACTTTACCAAGCATGATGTCATTCTCCAAGGACTAGCTCCTCCTGATAACATGTCCAAAATACATGAGGCAAAATCTCACCATCCTCACTTTTTTTTTTTTTTTTTTTAACATCCTCACTTTTAAGGAGCTTTCTAGCTATACTTCTTCCAAGACAGATTTGCTCATTCTTCTGGCAGTCCATGGACTCAGCTGCCCCTTATATTACTCAAAAGTGATGGAGCTTAGGATCAACCATACCCTGAGTTGACCTCATTGGTGGTGGTGGTGGTGGTGTGCCATGGACTCAGTTTTGACTCACAGTGACCCTGAATAGGGTTTCTGAGGCTATAAATCTTTATGGGAGCAGAAAGCCTCATCTTTCTCCTATGGGACCTTGGTAGTTTCA
>NW_006408858.1:277273-283662 GCF_000296735.1 Chrysochloris asiatica | reverse complement strand
CGTTGATGGCAACAACATCTACTTTGCCAGAGTTAAAAGCAGCCCTGGTGACCAGGCGCCCAATACGGCCAAATCCGTTGACTCCGACCTTCACCATCTTGTCTCAGGGATGCGGCTGGTACTGCAAGAGAAGCTGCGGCTGCCTGTCGAACGGGGAGGAGCAGAGAGCCCCTCACAGTCAGTCTTGATAATAATTATTCACTATTGTATCACAAGAGACCTATTCACATTTCCTTTCTATTTTTGAGTACATTGGATACTACTCAGTGGAGATTCTACTTTCCTCTACGCCCTCTGGATCTAGGTTCTCTCTTGAAAGCTGTAAGCCAGTCACTTCTTGCCTTTGTAAACCCCAACCCCACCCCCCCTTTTTGGGTAGCCAATGTCCAAGTTGCCCATCCCTGTCTACTCTGTGTATGGAGGGGGTGGGAATGATACTGTAAAGATTTGTTCCCTCTTTTGAGCTACTGCATCCATAGGTGTAGGTCAAGTTCATAAAATTGTATCAGATTACTCTTGTTTTCCTCTTCTTTCTTCTTCTAGTTGAGCTCTGATCATCCAGTCATTGAAGTCAGGTCAAGTGGGTATTATCTGCAAGTGTGTGTGTTCTTAGGCATATGCCCTTTCTTACCATCTAGACACTTCACTCTCCACTCTAGTCCTCTGTGGCTATGCCACTGACTCTGGGCCCAAGAGTCCTCAGGTCTTGCCACACTGCTGGCCAACCAGGTCTCTACCCGGGTTCACAGGAGTCTATTGAACATTGTAGGCTTAGCTCGCAGCTTCATTGCTGTTTTTCCCTCACTTTCCCTTTTCAGTGACGAACATGGTCACCAATCAGAGCATGTATTCACATTAAGTCTTAGTCCTGGAAGGGGGTTTGCATCTGACCACTTGCCTTGATGTTTCCTTGGCAAGCAACTTGCTTGTTTTTGTAGTAATCAGTAGGTCTGCCTATATTGTTTTGTATTTTTCCTGTTGGTCTTTCTTTCAAGAAGTATCTTCTGTTCTAGCTGCTCAAGGCTGGTTCGCTTGTCCTTTCAAGTGGAAATTTCCCACCCCTGAAGATTCTGGATGCTGTTGAACCACCGATTTTTTGGTTCAAACCAACTTTGTTCTGTTGTTAAGTGCCTTGGAGTTGATTCCAACCCAAATTGGCCCTGTGTAGGGTTTCTCAGGCTCAGCTGGTGAGCTTGAACTGCCGACCTTGAAGTTCAAAGTGACTTTGCAGTCCAGAGCATTAACCCACAGCTCCACACCAGGACTCCAAATAGGATTATAACTACAGGTATAAGGATATACCACACATAATTTTTGGGCAAACAATTTAAACTGTTAACAGCAGGAGTATGTAGCTTGCCAGGGCCTGTGGGCAGCTGTGGCCAATCTGGGTTGTGACTTCAGAACAATGGGGCTCCACAGCTTAAATTTCCTGCAGCAGCCTTGTTGTCAACAACCGACTCCACGGCACATAACAACAACAACAACCCTGGCTTCTAAGGAGCATTCTGGCTTCACTTCTTCCAAAACTGATTTGTTTGTTCTTCTGGCAGTCCATGGAACTTTATTCTTTGCCAACACTGGTGGTGGTGGTAGTGTGCCATGGAGTCAGGTCCAACTCATAGTAACCCTACATAGGGTTTCTGAGGCTGTAAATTTTTATGGGAGCAGAAAGCCTCATCTTTCTCCTGTGGAACAGCTGGTAGTTTCAAACTGCTGAACTTGAGGTTCGCAGCCCGACTCATAACCACTACACTACCAGCGCTCCATTTGCCAATACTACAATTCAAATACGTCAACTCTTTTGTCTTCCTTTTTCATTGTCTAGATGTCCTATGATATGAGGTCATTAAAAACATTATGGCATGGGTCAGGCATACCATAGTCATCAAAGTGATGTCTTTTTTAAAAAAATTTGTATGCTTTTTAAAACTTAAAAAAGGTTTATTGCAGCAGATTTTCCCAATGCAATACGTTACTTGATTTTCTGACTGCTGCTTCATTAGGCATCAAATGTTCATCCAAGTAGTATGAAATCATTGACAACATCAATTTTTTTGTCACTGGCAGCTTCAGACAGGCCAGAAGGGTGGGCTACATTGAGGTAAACATTGGAGTGAGTCTCTGGGAAGTCCACAGTCACTAATTAACAACTACACTTACTGGCACCACCCATGGCTTGCCAGAGGCTTCTGGAATGTGGTTGAGTGGGCCAGTGAACTGGACTTCCCTGTCCGGGACTTCTGCCACTCCCATATTCATCATGAAGTGTGGCTATTGTCCAGGGACCTGCCCATCACCCCCACTTGACTCTGAACTCAAGAATGCAGAGGCCATCTTACTTGGCCTCCACTGTGTCTCTGCACATAGCCCAGCATGTCATCACTGCTCAAAACCTACACGAAAGAGTCATAGACAGGGAAGCAGGAGAAGCATCATTATCTCCCCATCACTGCCTTCTCTGGGTCTCAGCTTTCTCAGCTCTACGATGAAAGGGGTGGATTATACGGGTGGTTTTCAAACTGGGTTTCTTAGGACTTTAAAGTGTTTAAGAGCAAAGATGTCATTTTGAGAACTAAGGTGCACCTGACACAAGTCATGGTATTTTCAATAGCCTTATATGCATGTGAAGGTTGGGCAGCGAATAAGGAAGACCATAGAAGAATTGATGCATTTGAGTTATGGTGTTGGAGAAGAATATTAGAAGTACCATGGACTGCTAGAAGAACAAACAAATCTGTATTGAAAGAAATACAACCAGAATACTCCTTAGAAGCCGGGACGGTGAGACTTCATCACTCATACTTTGGACACAATGTCAGGAGGGGCCAATCCCTGAAGAAGGATATCATGCTAGGTAAAGTGAAGGGTCAGTGAAAAAGTGGAAGATCTCCAATGAGATGGAATGTTACAGTAGCAGTAGCAATGGGATCAAGCATAACAAAGATTGTGAGGTTGGCACAGGATCGGGCAGCGTTTCTTTATGTTGTGCATAAGGTTTCTATGAGTTGATACCGACTTAAAGGCACATAACAACAAAGTTCCTGAGACTACCTTAGGTCTTGAAGGTGGGTAGGAGTAGGAGGTGTGTTGGGAACTGAAGGAGAGACATTGTCCCTGTGATGGATAAAGTTGTGTGTCTACTTGACTGAGCCATGATTCTCAGTGGTTAGGTAATTGTGATATAGTTAGCCCTCATGATGAGATCTCATATAATGTAATCACCTCCATGATGAGATCTGCTATGAATAGCCAACCAGTTGAAATGGAGTTTCCTTGGAGTTATGAATGTTCTGGCAAGGCTCTTTTGCTTTTTGCTGGATCTGGATCTTGCATCTGGCTCATCATGATCTGACTTATGGTTTTTTGGATTTGAGCCAGAGGGCTGCCATATTGTCTGCAGATCCTGGGAGTCTTTAGCCTCAACAACCTGTGAGTCAGTAGCTTACCATCTTACCTGCCAACCTTGGAATACTCTCACCTATATAGCATGCAGCCTAGCTGACCTACCAATCTTGGATTCATTAGCCCTGCAACTACATGAATCTAGAGAAGCCTCTAGCCAGACATTTGGTCCATGGACTTTTAAGTTTCCAGCCTCTAGAGGGTCAGCGAAAAAGAAGATCTCCAGCAAGATGAATTGACACAGCGGCAGCAACAATAGGCTCAAACATAGCAATTGTGAAGATGGTGAAGGATCAGCAGTGTTTTGTCCTGTGGTTCACAGGGTTGCTATGAGTTGGAACCCCTTCAACAGCACATAACTATAACAGCAAGCACATGAGCCATTCCCTTGAGAGAAATCTCTCTGTATATGCACACACCTTATTTTCACTGGTTTTGCATCAACCGGAACAGATGCATTCATTAGTGTCATTAACTGTTAATTTATCATACTGTTATGGTTAGAATAAGGAGCTCTGGTAGCGTGGTGGTTACGAATCGGGCTGCTAATCTCAAGGTCAGCAGTTCGAAACTACCAGCTGTTCCGTGGGAGAAAGATGAGGCTTTCTGCTCCGGTAAAGATTTACAGCCTCGGAAACCCTGTACAGGGTCGCTATGAGTCGGAACTGACTCCATGGCACACAACAACAACAATGGTTAGAATGTTGCTGTGATGCCACTAGTATCTCAAACACCAGTACAGTCACCTTTGGTGAACAGATTTATGCAGATCTTACAGAATAGGAAGAAAGGTCCGGTATCTGCTTCCAAATATCAGTCAATGAGAATCCTGACAGGATCATGACAGAATATTGTCTGATATAGTGCTGGAAGTTCCCTAGGCTGGAAGGCAATACACAATAGCCCCCTAAATGGACTTAAGCATACCAATGATCATGAAGATGGCATAAGAATGGTCTAGGTTTCTTTTGGCTTTATATTAGGTTGCCGTAAATTGAAGCCAACTTAATGGCAACTAACAACAAGGAGGACTTTGATTTAATAAGGAAATGTGCTACTAAAACGAGTTTGAAAACCTCTGACTCAGAGGCACTTCTCTCAATTACATAACATAGGAGGATAAGTTAAAAAGTACTGCTACTAGGATTCTAGTTCATACACAGGTTTCTTCCAAACAAAACATGTTTAAACATGTCTCTGCAATCCATTGATGGCTGCAGATAAGTTCTCACAGTCATACACTTGTCTTAGTCTCTCCTTAGAGTGTCTTCAAAGAAAAAAAGAAAAAGAAAACAAGGATATTTTATTCTGCCATGGAAAAAATTATTTTGAGGTCAAATTTTTAATTTTTAACAAAACTCAAGTGGATATCTTCTGAAATCATTTAACTGAAACAAGTTAAAGTTTAGAATGCTGCCCCATATAAAACAACAGTTTTTACTGGATCAAGTATTGTAAAGAAAGTCAAAAGACTTCAAAGATAAATTCAGTGTAGAGAGGTCAGCTCAGAAGGATATGATGACTGTTTTTTTGGTATCCCAAAGGGTTATTATTATTTTTTTAACTTTTTATTATTAGTTGAGTGAAGGTTGACAGATCATCAGTTCTACATTCAATAAATTATATACTTCATATCATTACAATAATTGCAATCTACTCCATGTACCATCAGTTAACAGAATTTCTCTCTATTCACTTTATTTTTTCCCTCCCCTCCTCACCTTGTAACCATCTCAGAATGCTTCATTTCCAAAGGGGTAATCTTGATAGGAGTAGTAATTTCTCAAGAGCGCAGGATGGTCAAAGAAGCTTATTATGAAGAAGTTCTAAGAAAATTGAAAAGTCCAGGAAAACTGTAGCCAGGAATTATTTTTTCCCTATAATGACAATGTACCTGCTGATTCTTTGAGGATAGCAAGGGCTGTCCTAGGAGACTATCATTGGGAAACACACCACCCACTCAACAGTCTAATCTTGCCCTTATTACCTTATTGATCTGGTGTCAATCAAAAATGACAATTCTTTAGGGGAAGTGTAGGTGGGTGCTGTTGAGTCAGTTCTGACTTATAGTGACCCTATGCACCACAGAATGAAACACTGCCAGTCCTTTACCATCCTCACATTGTTATGTTTGAGCTCATTGTTGCTACCACTGTGTCAATCCACCTTTTTTTTTTTTTAAACAACTTTTTATTGTGAATTGAGTGAAGGTTTGCAGATAAATCATCAGCTTTACAGTCCAACAAATTATAAAGTTTATTTCATCTCAATGATTGCAGTCCCCTCCCCGCAACAAGTTATCCTACTTCCTTCCTGCGGCTCCTCATTTACACCTTATATTTCACAAATGAACAAAGAAAAAATATTTGATGTACACATACAAAAGAAAAAAATATATATTCATCTAAATGTCCAAATGACACATTCTGTAAGCCAGCCCACAGACACACAGTCTTACCTATCTATGGATCTACAGCCCACAGCTGCTCTGTCTCTCCATGCCTCTGCCACTGTCTCTATTATCACCACTTTACTAGGCAGGGATCTTACGTTCCACTCATGCTCTTCCTTCTTGATGGTTCTGGAATCATCAGTTCCTGAAATTAGATATTAACTACTCCCTCCTTTTAGTTATACATCTACAATTATAGTGGTGACTATCACAATTAATCCAGCTAACAATTATTCACAACTGAATCATAAAAACCTATCACCATCATCCCCTATCCCCTTTCACCAGATCCATCTGGAAAAGAAAACTATTCAGTGGGGATTCTACCTTAGCCCCTCTTTCTGAAACTAAGCCCCTCATTCTGAAACACTCATGAAAGCTTGTAAGCCAGCCACTTCATGGCTTTGTAGCCCCCACTTTTTTTTTTTTTTTCTTATTAAATGTTTTTATTTTGGATTGAGTGAAAGTTTACAGGGCACATCATCAGCTTCACATTCAACCATTCATATAGCTTGTTTCATTACATTGATTA
>NW_006408858.1:270133-277173 GCF_000296735.1 Chrysochloris asiatica | reverse complement strand
TGACTCACAGTGACCCTGAATAGGGTTTCTGAGGCTATAAATCTTTATGGGAGCAGAAAGCCTCATCTTTCTCCTATGGGACCTTGGTAGTTTCAAACTGCAGATTCATACCATTAGCATAACAAATAAATCCTATTCCTAAAGGAGGTTGAAAGGATCTCTGGTAGCACGGTGGTTATGAATCGGGCTGCTATCCTCAGGATCAGCAGTTCGAAACTGCCAGCTGTTCTGCAGGAGAAAGAAGAGGCTTTCTGCTCCCATAAAGATTTATAACCTCGGAAACCCTGTACAAGGTCGCTATGAGTTGGAACCAACTCCACGGCACATAACAACAACGAAGGAGGTTGAATCCACACATGTAGAGGGGTAAAAAGCAAAACCCAAACTAGCGACCATAGAGTTGATTCCAAGTAAGAATGACCTTATAGGTTTATAGTCTCAGCTGTCCTGAGATATTTCTGTGTTTGTAAAACAAAGCATAAATGGCTTTTCTGAAAGGGATTGTACAAATTTGTATCTTGTTAGCCTCAACACGGAGTCCTAGTGTGGTGCTGTGGGTTAATGCTCTGGACTGCAAAGTCGGTTTGAACTGCAAGGTCAGCAGTTCAAGCTCACCAACAGGTCCTCAGAAACCCTGTACAAGGTCACTATGAGTCTAATGGCACTTAACAACAATAGGACAGAGTAGAACTACTCCATAGATTTCTTTCTCCCAAGAAGAGGCTGGTGAGTTCAAAAACAAAGCAAAAAACACTGCCATTGAGTTGATTTAGACACATAGTGATCCTATATAAAGTTTTAGAGAGTGTAAATCTTCCCTGGAGCAGACAACTTTATCTTTCTCCTGAGGAGCAGCTGGTGGTTTTGAATAGCCAACCTGTTAGCAGCCCATTGCCTAACCTACATAAAACCACTAGGCCTCCTTTGGTAGAAAGGTTAAGATTAAGTTGAATCCATAACAGCCTCCTCTGCCCATTTGATATGCGAAGTCTCAAGCCCCAGAAGATCAAGAATAGTGCTTGAGGTCATCTGATTGGTGGGTTCCACATGACCCTTGTCTACTCACCTACTGCTCACTTTGTCCTGTCCTTCCAGGTTCAGCTTACCAATTCTTCCTCCAGAAGGCTTCCTGGCTCCAGGCTGCATCACAATCCAGAATGGATTCAGAGGAGAGGTTGGTGGGAGAGGGATAGCAGGAGGGCACTGACTGCTGTGCTTTGCCCATCTTCCATATTCTTTCTCCCACTGGCAGTCTGGCCCACCCATCTGTACCTTGGACAGAGGCCTCAGACTGGGCCAGAGTGAGATATTGCTGGGACATCCGTGAATTCCAAGCTGTGGAACACTCCCCCCCCACACACACACAAGCATGTATGCACACACATGTGCACACACATATACACGCACACAGTCTCTGTCTGCTTGACCACCCTTCCTGACCCTGGTGTCCTGATTATCTGCAGCCAGATTTTGACATGGACTCCCATTTGAAATCCTTTCCTTCTCTGTGGCATTCGCAATTCAGACTCTGATGCTCTGAGGAGGGATGTCCAGCTCAGGGACGTCCATATAAACCCCCATGTGAATTATCCTCACCTGACACAGCCTCTTCTGTGACTGGCCTCAATTACCTAGTGATGGTGTTAACAAATAGAAATTTATTATCTCACAGGTTGTTGTTGTTAGGTACTGTCTAGTTGATTCTGGCCATGTTGACCCTATGTGCAACAGAACGAAACACCATCTGATTCTGCACCATCTTCACAATTGCTGCTATGCTTCAGCCTGTTGTTGCTGGTACAATGCCAATCCATCTTGTTGGGGGTCTCCCTCTATTTCACTGACCCTGCACTTTACCAAACATGATGTCTTTCTCCAGGAACTAGTTCTTCCTGATAACATGTCTGAAATATGAGAGACAAAGTCTGGTTATCTTAGTTTCAAAGGAGCATTTTGGTTGTCCTTCTTCCAACAGAGATTTGTTTGTTCTTCTGGCAGTCCATAATACCTTTAAAATTCTTCTCCAACACCATAACTCAAATGCATCAATTCTTCCACAGTCTTCCTTATTCATTGTTCAACTTTCACATGCATATGAGGCTACTGAAAATGCCATAGCCTGGGTCAGGCGCACTTTAGTCTTCAAACTGACATCCTTGCTTTTGAAAACTTTAAAGAGGTCTTGCGCAGCATATTTGCCTAATACAACATGTTATTTAATTTCTTGACTGTTGCTTACATGAGTATTGATGGTGAGTCCAAGCAAATGAAGTCTTTGACAACTCCATTTATCATGATGTTATTTATTGGTCCAGTGGTGAGGATTTTTGTTTTCTTTATACTTAGGTGCAACCCATACCAAAGGCTATGTGGTCTTTGATCTTCATCAGTTACTATTTTAAGTCCTCTTCACTTTCAGCAATCAAATTTATATCATCTGCATATCAAAGGTGGCTAATGAGCCTTCCTCCGATCTTGATGCCGTATTCTTCATCATTAAATCCATCTTCTTAGATTATCTGTTCAGCATACAGATTGAAAAAGTATGGTGAAAGACTACAACCCTGGCACACACCTTTCCTAACTTTAAACCATTTAGTATTCCCTTGTTCTGTTCAAATGACTTCCTGTTAGTCTATGTACAGTTTCCTCATGAGCACAATTAAGTGTTCCGGAATACTCATTCTTCTCAACGTTGTCCTTAGCTTGTCATGATCCACATATTCAAAGTGCAGGTAAACATCTTTCTGGCATTCTCTGCTTGTAGCCAAGATCTATCTGATGTCAGTTATACTATACCTTGCTACATGTTCTCTGAATCTGTCTTGAACCTCTGGCAGCACCCTGTCAATATACTGTTGCAACCATTTTAAAAATTATCTTTAGCAAAATTTTACTTGCTTGTGATATTAATGCTATTGTTCAATGATTTACGCATTACATTGGGTCATTTCTCTTAGAAATGGGCATAAATAGGGATCTCTTCCAATCAACTGGCCGGGTAGCTGTCTTCCAAATTTCTTGGCATAGAAGAGTGAGTGCCTCCAGTGCTGCCTCAAGTTTGTTGAAAGGTTTCTATTTGTATTCCATCAATTCCCAGAGCCTTGTTCTTTGCCAATGCCTTCAACACACACGGGACGTCTTCCTTCAGTATCATTGGCTCTTGATTGTATGCTACCTCTGGAAATGGTTGGACATCATCCATTTCTTTTTTTGGTACAGTGACTCTGTGTATTCCTTCTATCTTCTTTTGATTTTTTTCTGCATCATCCAATATTTAGCCCATGGAATCCTTCAGTATTTTCAGTCAAGGCATGAATGTTTTCCTGGGTTAGAGAAATACTGAGAGTGTCCTTTCCTTTTTGTTCTTTAACTCCAGATCTTTGCACAATTCATTATTTGACTTTGTCTTCTCGAACTTTCCTTTGAAACTTTCTGTTCAGCTCTTTTACCTCCTGATTTCTTCCATTTACTTTAGTGTCTTTATGTTGTACTGCAAGTTTCAGAGTCTTTTCTGACATCCATTTCTTCCTTGTCTTCTTAGTGACCTTTTGCTCTCTTCCTGTATGATGTTCTTGATGGAATCCCACAACTTCTCTGGTTTTCAGTCATTAATGTCTAAATATCCAATATATCTGTTCTTGAGATAATCTGTAAATTCGGGTGGGATATGTTAAAGATCATATTTTGGCTCTGATGGACTTATTTAAATTTTCTTCAGCTTCAGCCTGAACTTGCATATGAGCAATTGATGGTCTGTTCCATAATCTGCCCCTGGCTTTATTTTGGCTGATGATATAGAGCTTTTCCACAGATGTATGTAGTCTATTTGTTTTCTATATATTGCATTTGGTGAAGTCCATGACTATACTTGTCTTTTATGTTGTTTAAAAAAGGTATTTGCAATGAAGAAGTCATTACTCTTGCAAAATTCTATTGTGCAATCTCCAACATCATTTTTATCACTAAGACCATATTTTCCAACTACTGATTCTTCCTCTTTGTTTCCAACCTTTGCATTTCAATCACCAGCAATTAGCAATACATCTTGATTGCATGTTTAATCAATTTCAGACTGAAGAAGTTGGTAGAATTCTTCAATTTCATCATCATTGGCTTTACTGATTGGTGCATGAATTTGAATAATAGTTGTATTAACTGATCTTCCTTGTAGTCATATGGATATTATCCTATTACAGACAGCATTATACTTCAAGATAGATCCTGAAATGTCCTTTTTGATGATGAATGTAATACCATTGCCCCTCAGTTTGTCATTTCTGGCATAGCAAACTGTGTGATTGTCAAATTCACGATGGCCAATACCAGTTCATTTCAGTTCACTAATGCCTAGGTTATCAATGTTTATTCATTCCATTTCATTTTTTGACAGCTTTCCATTTTCTTAGATTCATACTTTGCACATACTTGCTCCAATTATTAATGGATATTTGCAGCTATTTCTCCTCATTTTGAGTTGTGCCCATCAGCAAACCAAGGTCTTGAAAACTTTCTCCATTTGAGTCATCATTGTCAACTCTACTTTGGGGAGGCAGCTCTTCCTCAGTCATATTTTGAGTGTCTTCCTACCTGAGGGGCTCATCTTCTGGCACTGTATCTGACAATATTCTGGTGCTATTCATCATACTTCAATATCCAATATTCTGGTGCTATCTGACAGTATTTACTGCTATTCATAAGGTTTTCAGAAGTAGTGTGATTCTTCTTCTGTGTCTGTCTTAGTCTGTAAGATCAGCTGAAACCTGTCCACCATGAGTGACTCTACCAGTGTTCAAAATACCGGTGGTACAGCTTCCAACATCACAGCAAAACACAAGCCATCACAGTCTGGCAAACTGACAGATGAGTTGTGGTTAGGAGGCTAAACATCTGAATTCAAGCACTAGCACTAGAGAAAGGTTCTTGTCTACTTTCATTATCTGTAGGCCTAGAATTCTTTGAAGATCTCCATGTGTCTAGGTTTCAATCTTTCCCTAGATCTAGGAGCTTCACTGTTCAGACTCCAGGTCCAGAGAACAAACCCACTCCACTCCTAGCTCTTCTGTCTTGGTAATAGTAGGTCCTTCTCATCTCTGATCATTTCTCTCTCTTTTTATCCCTTGTAAGTAAAAGATGTTGCAGGGCACACCCCAGGGAAACTCCCATTACATTGGATCAGGGCTGTGCTGAGAATAAGATGATGAAATGCTGCAGGATAAGCACTGGACTGCTAACTGCAAAGTCAGCAGTTCAAACTCACCATCTGCCCCTCGGAAACCCTATAAATTGAAACTGACTAGAAGGCACTTAACAACAACATCCCATCCTTAACCCTCTTACTGTTTGATCATATCAGCTCTCATCCCATAACTCTCACATTACATCATTACATAACAGCAAAACCAATGAAACTCCTGATCCAGCCAAGCTGACACAGGTTTGGGGGGAGCATAATGCAATCCATGTCAATGTGCTTCTCTTCCTGGTGCAAAGCAAACAGATAGGCCCTCTTGATTCCATGGTAATCCCCCAGCTGACCTTGGTTCTGTCTTACATACAGGAAAATTGAGGCTCAAAGAAGCCTATGAGCATCTTTAGCTCACCAGGGCTCAGGGAACCTAGTTTGAGATGGTAACTAGAAAAAGACACACATGAAAAACCCAAACAGAAGAAACCCATATACTAATTGGGGTTAGAGTTGGGGTTGTTGTTAGGGTTAGCTATTGTCTCTGTATGCATTTTTCTTGTGTCCATTTATCATAGTGAGACGTTTTCTGTGGGGACTTTTATCATGTATGATTTTTTCCTAGAACCATTTTAGACACATGAGTACAGTGGGAACAGTGTATCCCATGTGCTAAGTGAACATACCATGTGCTTCTCCAAACCTCAATTTTCCTGTCTGAAAGATGGAGCTCTGATAGCGTAGCGGTTACAAGTAAGGCTGCTAACCTCAAAGTCAGCAGTTCGAAACTGCCAGCTGATCTGCAGGAGAAAGAAGAGGCTTTCTGCTCCTGTAAAGATTTACAGCCTCAAAAACCCTATTCAGGGTCGCTATGAGTCAAAACTGACTCCATGGCTCATAACTACCACCACAAGATGGAACCAAGGTCAGCTGGGGAATTGATTACCATGTAATCTTGAGGGCGTGTCTATTTGCCTATACCTTCTTCATAATCATTCATATGCTTGAGTCCACTGTTGCAGTCAGTATGTCAATTCATCTTTTTGTGTGGATCTTCCTCTTTTTTGCTGACCCTCACCACCCTTGTTTCTAAGGAACATTACTTCTTTTTTTTTTTGAACATTGCGTCTTAGAATTGGCTGTACTTCTTTCAACACAGATTTGTTGGTTTTAAGAAATAGAAATGTATTTTCTCATAGTTCAGGAAACTAGAAGAATGAATTCAGAATGCTGACTTTCTATGTTAGTCCTAAAGGAAGGTCTATGTCTCTTCTGATCTTCTGAGTCACATGGCTTGGCATGTTTCTATCCCAATTTCTGCTTGCTGACTTGTTAGTTAAACCACTTTTACATCTCAAAAGAGATCAATTTAAAACATGCCCTATGCTAATAATGTCTGATTAACATAATAAAACCCATTCCCAAATGGGATTATGTTGTTGGTTGTTGTCAGGTGCCATCCGACTCATAGCAACCCCATGCACAGCAGGACGAAACAATGTCCGATCCTGGGCCAACCTCACTACCGCTGCCACACTTGAGTCCATCAATAATGCCACCTAGCCAATTCATTTCATTAAGGGTCTTCCTCTTTTTCTCTGACCCTCCACCTTACCCAGCATGACATCCTTCTCCAGCGACTGTTCCCTCTGGACAATATATCCAAAGTATGAGCGATGAAGCTTAGCCATCTTGGCCTCCAAGGAGCACTCTGGCTGCACTTCTTCCAAAACAGATCTATTGGTTCTTTTAGCAGTCCATGGCACTTTCAGTATTCACCTCCAACACCACAACTCAAAGGCATCAATTCTTCTACGATCTTCCTTATTCACTGTCCAGCTTTCACATCCATAGG
>NW_006408858.1:244710-261348 GCF_000296735.1 Chrysochloris asiatica | reverse complement strand
CTGTCTTAGGCGGTCAGTGCGAATTCCTCAGTCTTACCCGGCACCCCCTTTTTTGATAGTACTCCCTATGGAGTATTCTTTTGATAGGACTCACTATGGAATCCTGGTGTGGTGCTATGGGTTAATGGGCCGTTCAAGCTCTCCAGAAACCCTACACAGGGTCACTATTGGTTGGAACTGACTTGACAGCACTTACAACAACACTGAGAAAACAAGCTTGTCCCTTGATATGACGAATCTTTCTTTTGCCGTTGGAATTTTGAGCATTTACATCCATAAGCAAAAGCAATTTGCACTTGCTCACACTATCAAATATCTTTATCTTAATTTGGTTGAGTTCTGGTCAGCTAGCTATACAAGACAGGTCAAATGGGTACTAGATGCAAGTTTGTGTGTCAATCCATCTTGTTGGTGGTCTTCCTCTTTTTCACTGACTCTCCACTTTACCAAGCATGATATTCCTCCTGATAACATGTCCAAAGGACAAGAAGTGAAGTCACTATTCTCACTTCTAAGGGGCATTTTGATTGTACTTCTTCCAAGACAGATTTGTTTGTTCTTCTGTCAGTCCATGGCACTTTCAATATTCTTTGCCAACCCCATAATTCAAGTGTACCTGCACTTCTAAGGTCTTCTTTACTCGTTAGTCAACTTTCACATGCATTTGAAGTGATTGAAAATATCATGACTTGGGTCAGGCCCACCATAGTTCTCAAAGTGGTATCTTTTGCTCTTTAACATATTGAGGTCTTTTGCAGCAGATTTACATAATACCATATGTCTTTTGACTTCTTGACTGCTGCTTCCATGACTGTTGATTGTGGATCCTATCAAAATGAAGTCTTTGACAAATTTAATCTTTTTCCATTTATCATGATGTTATTTATCGGTTCAGTTCTGAGGATTGTTATTTTCTTTACATTGAGGTACAATCCATACTGAAGACTGTAGTCTTTGATCTTCATCAGTAAGCATTTCAAGTTCTCTTCATTTCCATCAAGCAAGGTTGTGACATATTACAAGTTGCATTGATGAGTCTTCCTTCAATCTTAATCCACGTTCTTCTTTATACAATCCAGTTTCTTGGATCATTTGCTCAGCATACAGATTTAATGCTGTTGTTGTTATGTGTTATTGAGTCAGTTCCAACCCAATAGCAACCCTGTATAGGATATCTGAAGAGCAGCTGGTAAGCTTGAACCACCAACCTTGTGATTCAAACCTACTTTGCAGCCCAGAGCATTAACCCACAATGCCACACCAGATTTAATAGGTATGGTGAAAGGATACAACCTTGATGCACACCTTTCCTGATCTTAAGCAAGTTCTGTTCAAGCAATTGCCTCTTGGTCTATGTACAGGTTCCCCATGAGCACAATGATATGAAGACACCAGGTGAAGACTGTGGAACAGACCATCAATTGCTAATATGTAAATTTAGGCTGAAACTGAAGAAAATGAAAACAAGTTCACAAGAGCCAAAATATGACCTTGACTATATCCCATCTGAATTTAGTGATCATCTCAAGAACAGATTTAATGCATTAGACACTAATGACTGAAGACCAGAAGAGTTGGGGGATACCATCAAGAACATCATACAGGAAGAAAGCAAAAGGTCACTGAGAAGCCAAGAAAGAAGGAAAAGACCAAAATGGATGTCAGAAGAGACACTGAAACTTGCTCTCCAGCGTAGAGATGCTAAACCAAATGGAAGAAATAAGGTAATAGAACTGAACTGAAAATTTTAAAGTGCAGCTGGAGAAGACAAAGTCATATATTGAATAAGTCATTCATCTTGCAAAATTCTATCATATGATCTCCAGCATCATTTCTATCGCCAAGGCCATGTTTTCCAACTATGATCCTTCCTCTTTGCTTCCAACCTTTACATTCCAATCACCAGTGATTATCAATACATTTTGATTGCATGTTTGATCAAGTTTAGATTTAAGAAGTTAGTAGAATTCTTCAATTTCATCATCACTGGCTTTAGTGATTGGTGCATAAATTCGCATAATAATAGTATTAACTGGTTTTCCTTGTAGGTGTGTAGATATTATCCTATCACAGATAGCATTGTACTTCAAGATAGATTTTTTAAATGCTGTTTTTTCTTTTCTTTCTCTCTTTCTTTTTTTCTTATTGCTTTCCCTGTTACCCAAGTTAGTATGTTTCTACCCTCTAGTCAGTGAATTACACCCCCTTCCCTCCCACCTCTGGTAACCATCAAAGAATGGTTATTTTAGCATGAAACCTTTTCTTGATATTTTACAATACTGGTCTAATGTAATTATATATTTGTCATTTTAAAATTGACTAATTTCACTCAGTATATAATGTCTTCCAGGTTATGAAGTTTTATGAGCACAGTCACCATTATTCTTCAATGTTGTATAGAATTCCGTTGTGTATATATCAAAGTTTGCTTATCCATTTGTGCATTAATGGGTTAGGCTCTTCATTTTTTGCTTTTGTGAATAGTGTTGCAATAAACATGCAATGAACAGATATGTATATATCTGTTCGTGTCTCAACTCTTATTTCTTGAGAGTTTATACCAAGTAGAGGGATTGCTGGTCATATGGTATTTCTAGTTCCAACTTTGTGATGAAGTGCCATAACATTTTCCACAGTGATTGCACAATTTTACAGTCCTACCAGCAATGTAGGAGGCTCCCAGTTTCTCCACACCCTTGCCAGCATTTGTTGCTTTCTTACTTTTTTTTTTTTTTAACTTTACTATTAATGCTATAATTAGATTATATCTAATTGTTGTTTTGATTGGTATAAGATTCTCTTTTTTCAGGATGGGTCCAGCCAGCTCCATTCCTCTTAAATTTGTTGTTCACGGCTAGGAAACCATGTAGTTTTAGTATGCAACATACCAATATCAGTCCATTTCAACTCATTAAAGCCTAGGATATTAATCTTTACGTGTTCAATTTAATTTTTGTTGAGTTCCAATTTTCCTAGTTTCATACTTCGTACATTCTACATCCCAATTATTAGTGGATGTTTGCAGCTGCTTCTTCTCTTATTGAGTTGTGCCCCTTCAGCAAATGAAGGTCCTGAAAGCTTTGCTCCATTCACAGCATTAAGTTCAACTCTACTGTAAGAGGCTGCTCTTTCCAGTGGTATTTTGAATGCCTTCTGATTTGAGGGTCTCATTTTCCAGCACCATCTCAGACAATATTTTGCAGCTATTCATAAGGTTTTCAGTGGTTAGCCATTCAGAAATGGTCCACCTCTCCTTCTTTCTAACATGTCATAGTCTGGAAAATTAGTTGAAATCTACCCACCCTGCGTGACCCTGATGGTATTTAAAATTCCAGCAGCATAGCTTCCAGGACCACAGCATAGCAAGGCATCACAACACACAGCAACACAACAATCAGACAAACTGACAGGTGGTGGGGAAGTGTTAGGGAGATGGAAATACCACCTTCAGAAATTTATAAACCTAAATGGAGGATATATCCAGAAGCAATAGTTTCTTATTGTGCTATTTTTGTTTAATTAAAGGTTCTATTATTTTGTAGCAATGCTTTTTTATTTCCCTCACACTCATACCTGTCCTAAACCCTGATACTGATAGAATATGATTCCTTTACATCTTGGCTTGCTCCCTGTGCCCCATGTTGTCTCTCCCACAGCTCCTAAACCCTGACCTTTGGGCCATGTGGCATGGAATTCTGGTGACCTGATTCAAATCCTTCTCCTGCCAGCTTTGACTTGGCTCCTCTTTGGAATCTGCTACCAAAGTCCTGAGTTTTTCAGGACTTGCCTGGCCTTGGTAAGGGATTTGGGATCCATCCTGAGTGCTGTGGTGGTCATGAGAGGGTTTTAAGCTTCCCAAACTCTATAGCTATCCAACTCTCTTTCCCTTATTTCCATTTCAGTGTATTTCCTGTCTGTTCTCTCATATCTCCTTTCTGTCTAGGACAGTGCCTGGCACACAGTTGCTCTTGTTGGTAGTTGCTTTCAGGTCAGCTCCAACTCATGGCAACCTTATGTGTAACAGAACAAACATTGTCCAGTCCCTCACTGTCTTCATGGTGATGACGTGACTGAGTCCATTGTTGTGTTTCTGGTGTGTCAGTCCAACTAACTGCTGACCCTCTATCAAATATGGTGTCCTTCTCTAGTGATTGGTTTTCCTGATGATATGTCCAGAGTGCATGAACTGAAGTCTCACTATTCTTACTTCTCAGGAACATTCTAGTTGCATTGTTTCTAAGATTGATTTTTTTTTTTTTTATTCTGGAAGTCCATGCTTTATTCCATATTCTTTGTCAGCATCACAGTTCAAATGCATCCATTCTTCCTTTGTCTTCCAGCTTTCACATGCATATGAGAATGAAACTATTATGGCGCACCTTGGTCATCAAAGTGACATCTTTCCTTTGGGTACTTGGCACTGTATGATAAGCTATGGACTGCTAACCACAAGGTCAGCAGTTAAAACCCACTAGTCACTCCTTGGAAACCCGATACAGAGTCACTATAAGTCAGAACCAACTGTATGGCACTTAACAACAACAACAAAGAAGACAGTTAAACAGGCCATACATGACCTCTGCTCTAATAGACAATGTGAAGGTGAAACAAAATACACAAAGAAGCATAAAAGCAGAGCTCAGGCAAGTGCTGGGAAGATGTAGGGTGTGGAGTTAATGGGGAGAGGAGACACATCATGGAAGGCTTCCCAGGATAAGAAGTATATGGACTGAGAGCCAAGTGAGAAGGGAGCAAGACCACCATGTAGGGAGTTAGGGGGATATTTCAGGCAGAGCACAGGGGAGCTACAGAGCCCACGATTCCCTGGAGCCTGGTGGTCTGTACCAATCCTCAACTGATTTCTGCCCTGGAGAGGGCAGTCCATACATACCCCTTATGGTGTTGATGCTTAGGACAGTTCTGGTTTGGTCTCAGCTACTAACCTAAAGGCTGGTGGTTCAAACCCACCCAGTACATTAGTGGAAGAAAGTCCTGGTGATTTGCTTCTATAAAGATTTTTTTTTTAGTTGAAAAGCAAGCCCTTGCCATTAAGTTGATTCTGACTCATTAGCAGACCTTGTTTGAACTGCAAGGTTGGTGGTTCAAGCTTACCAGTCACTCCTCAGAAACCCTAAACAGGGTTGCTATAAGTCGGAACCAACTCGATGGCACTTAACAACAATAACAACAACAGAACAGAGTAGAACTGCTCCATAGGTCTATACATCTTTATGGGAGCAGACTGCCTTATCTTTCTCCTGCAGAACAGTTGGGGTATTTGAACCACCAAACAGTGCTTATCCCACAGAGCCAGTATTATAGCCAAGAAAACCGTTTAGGGCAGTTCTACTGTGTAATACATGGGGTCACCATGAATTGGAATTGACTAGATGGCAATTGGTTTGGTTCAGGTTTTAGGCATAGTATTCATTTGGCTGGGGGAGGCGGGGTCTCCCAGTCAGAACTCCTACCAGATCTGCTCCCTGCCACAGGAAGACTGAGAGTCTTCTTGTACTAACCCTTCTTTGATGCCTAGGTCCCAGTGCCTAGAAGGCACTAGATGCTTAGGGAAGGGCTTTGCTGTTTGCTGCTCCACTTCCTATGTATGTGTCCTGGGAACAGCTCCAGCTCTCAGCTGGGGGTTCTTTCCTGGACTGCATGTTGCCTGGTCCTTCGTCCTGGCAGCACTTATCCAGCTTCCCAGCACTGAATCTTCACCAAACCCCGAGGGGACTAGCATTGTCCACTCCATCGAAATAAACCTTAGCACAGAGAGGCAAAGTCACTGTCCAGGGTCACAAAGCTGGAAAGGAGCAGGACCATGATTTGTGAGTCTGGACTCTGAACCCATGCTATAGCACCTTGCCTTTGGTGGCTTGAGTGTTACTGTAGTCCCCATATCCTCAGATCTATTGGCAACTGGGGTCACTGTCCCCAGTTACCCAAGCGAAGACTGGTAGGGCCTGTTAGACCAGGTCTGAATGGGAAGTTTGGCTGACTGGAGGGCAGCTGGTGAATGTGTTAGAGCAGAAGCAGGACCTTAACCCCCTGGGCAATTCTTCCTCTAGGACACACACACATTGTTGTTGTTGTTAGATACCATCAACTTGACCCTAAGTAGAACAAAATGAAACATTAACCGGTCCTGGACCAATCTCATAATCACTGCTTCGTCTGAGTCCATCACTGTTGCCACTGTGCCAATCCATCTCTTTGGGTTCTTCCTCTTTTTCTCCTACCCTTCACCTTACCAAACATGATATCCTTCTCCCATGTCTGGTTCCTCCTGACAGTGTGTCTGAAATATGAGAGACAAAGTTTGGCCATCCTGGCTTCCAAGAAGCTCTCTGGCTGTACTTCTTCAAACACAGATCTGTTTGTTTTTTTGATTTACACCCTAGGAAACCCTGTACAGGGTCGCTATGGGTCGGAACCGACTCGACAGCACTTAACAACAACAACAACAACAATGGTACTTTAGGAGCTCTGGTAGTGTAGTGGTTACGAATTGGGCTGTGAACCACAAGGTCAGCAGTTCGAAACTACCAGCTGTTCCCCGGGAAAAAGATGAGGCTTTCTGCTCCCGTAAAGATTTGCAGCCTCGGAAACGCTGTACAGGGTTGCTATGAGTTGGAACCGACTCCACGGCACACAACAACAACAACAATGGTACTTTTAATATTCTCCTCCAAAACCATAACTCAAATGCATCAACTCTTCTATGACCTTCCTTATTCACTGTCCAGCTTTTGCTTACATATAAGGTTACTGAAATACCATGGATTGGGTCAGGCACACCTTAGTCCTCAAACTGACTTCTTTGCTTTTCAACACTTTGAAGAGGTCTTGTGCAGCAGATTTGCCTAATGCAAATATATTGATTGTTGCTCATAAGTGCTGTTAAGTTGGTTCCAACTCATAGTTACTCTGTATAGGGTTTCCAAGGAGCAGTTGGTGGATTTGAACTACTAACTTTGAGTATAACAGTCCAGTGCTTATCCTTTTATCTTGTGGGAAATAAAAGGGGAGAGAAGTGAGCAGAGATCAAAGTGACAAGACTACCGCCAAGAAAGAAGAGCCAAGAGTGGAATGTGTCCTTTGGACTTGGAGTTCCTACACTGAGAACCTCCTAGAACCAGGGGAAGATTGATGTCAAGCCTCATGGAGATCATTAAGGAATGCCAGGCCCACACATGTTGAAAGGAGACAGGACCTCCCCACTAGAGCTGACATAGAGAGAAAGCCTTCCCCTAAAGTTGGTACCCTAAATATGGACTTATTGCCTCCTAAACTATGAGAATATATTTTTGTTTGTGAAAGCCAAAAAGAAAAGGAAAACATCAAACAATGTATTCTGTTGGGTAAATTTGCTGCAAAAGAACTCTTTAAAGAGCAAATATATCACTTGGAGGACTATGGTGCCCCTGAACCAAGCCATGGTATTTTCAATCAACTCATATGCATGTGAAAGCTGAACAGTGAATAAGGAAAACTGGAGAAAAGTTGATGCATTTGACTGCTAGAAGAAAGAACAAACTTGTCTTGGAAGAAGTATAATCAGAATGATCCTGAGAAGTCAGGATGGCAAGATTCACATACTTCAGACAGATCAGAAGGGATCAGTCCCTATAGAAGGATGCCATGCTTGGAAGTTGTTGTTGTTATGTGCCGTGAAGTCGGTTTCTACTCATAGTGACCCTGTCCAGGGTTTCCAAGACTATACATCTTAATGGGAGCAGAAAACCTCATCTTTCTCCTGCAGAACAGCTGGTAGTTTCGAACTGCTGACCCTGAAGTTATCAGCCCGATACGTAACCACTACGCTACCAGAGCTCCTTATGCTCGGCAAAAAAGAGGAAGCCCTCCTGTGAGATGGATTGACAAAGTGAGTGCAGCAATGGGTTCAAACATAGGAACAATTATGAAAATAGTATAGGACCAAGCTGCATCTTCTTCTGCTGTGTATAAGGTTCTCATGCATTGGCTCTGATTCCACAGCACCTAACAACAGCAACAACACAGAAGAAAAATCAAACTAAAAGTATTCCAACTCTTAGTGATCCTATAGGACAGAGTAGAACTGTTCCATAAGGGTTGGTTTTGATTTGCTTTTTTAACTTTTTATTGTGAGTTGAGTGGAGGTTTACAGAGCAGATCATCAGTTTTATATTTTAAAAAAACAAACATATACTTTGCTACATTACAATGGTTGCAGTGCCCTCTGCATACCAAGAGTAAACAGTATTTACCTCAATTCATTCTATTGCATTCCTCCTGTGTTTCCCACTACTTTTATCTTTTCTTTGCTAATCTCCCTCTTGTATACTGCCTGCCCTGTCACCCTCTAGCCTGTGAATAATTTTCCCTCCCCCTGTCCCCTGTAACCATTATAGATGGTTTCTTTTTTCAAGAAAACCTTTTCCTAACTTTTTACAACATTAGTTGGTTGTATACCATCAAGCTGCTTCCAATCCATAAGGTTTTGGAGACTGTAAATCTTTACAGGAGCGTACAGTCTCATCTTTCTCCTGCTGAATGGCTGGTGGGTTTGAACCACTGACTTTTTGGTTTGTACTCCAATACGTAACCCACTACATCACCAGGGCTCCTTACATAGAGGAAAGCTGTGTTCTTTATTTGACCTGAGGCCACAGAGTGCCAGGCACTGTGTGTATGGTAGAACCATACAGTTGGTCCTCAGGTTGGGCTTCCAAGCACCCCCATGCCTCTAAGTAACTGATGAAATTCTTCATCCATTCACCAAATGTTTACTGAGGACCTAAGGTGTGCTGGCCCCAAGGGTAGGTAAAAGGCAGGCTTGGTCTTCAACAGCAGGAGATATGTCATTTAGCTTCTCCCTTCTAGGCCCGGTCAAGTTTAGGATTCTAGGAGGCTTTGTGGAAGGTCAGCCATATTCCACTATATGTTATCTTCCTCTTTTTTTTAATGGGAAATCCATTATTCTATTTTGATTCTATTTTTCAAGGTGTGCAACCATTCTCACTATCCTTTTCCAAATAATTCTACCACTATTAATATGAGCTCGATAACCTGTAAGTAAAAGCCTTCACTTTACCCGCTTCATCCCACCCCTGGTAACCATTAATAATCTTTGGTTTCTATATATGAGGGGGCTTCAAAAAGTTCATAGAAAAAAATTCCATTATCCTTTCATTTCAGTTTTCTGTGAACTTTTTGAAGCTCCCTTGTATTTATTTATTTCATATAAGTGAGTCCATACAGTATTTCTCTTTTTGTAACTATCACACTCAACAACGAGCTCTGGTAGTGTAGTGGATTATAAGCTGGGCTGCTAACCACAAGATCAGCAGTTTGAACCTATCAGCAGAAAGATGAGACTTTCTGCTCCCATAAAGATTTATAGTCTCACAAACCCTATACAGGGTCACTGTGAGTCAGAAGTGACTCCACGCACATAATTATCACATTCAACATTATGTTTTCAAGGTTTATCCATGTTCTGGCATACATCAGGACTTCATTTATCTTTATGACTCAGTAGTAGTTCACCGTGTGTATGTTCCACATGTTGTTTATCTATTATTCATCCGCTGAAGGACATTTCTTTTGCCTTACTTTTCAGCTTTTGCAGAAAATGCTGTAATGAACACTGTTGTACAATTTTCTGTTTGTGTTTCTGTCTACGGATAGGCCTAGGATTGGAATTGTTGGGTCGTATGGAGAGTCCTGGTGTGGCTCTGTGGGTTAATGTGTCCGACTGTAAAGCCATTTGAACTGCAAAGTTGGCAGTTCAAGCTCACCAGCTGCTCCTCGGAAACTCAATATAGAGTCACTATGGGTTGGAACCGACTAGATGGCACTTCACAACAGCATGGTAGTTCTAGGAATCCTGGTGTGGCGTTGTAGGATAAGCACTGGACCACAAAGTTGGTTTGAACCACAAGGTGAGTGGTCAAACTCACCAACTGCTCCTTGGAAACCCTATACAGGATTGCTAGGAGTTGGAACTGACTTGATGGCACTTAACAGGAACGGTACTTCTATGTTCAACTTTTTGAGGAACTTCCAAACTGTTTTCCACAGTTGTTGTTGTTTTTGGGTGCCATGGAGTTGGTTAAGACTCATAGTGACCCAATGGACAACAGAATGAAACACTGCCCAGTCCTGTGTCATCTTCACAATTGTTTTTAAGTTTGAGCCCATTGTTGCTGCCACTGTGACAGTCCATCTCTTCAAGTATCTTTCTCTTTTTTGCTGACCCTCTGCTTTACCAAGCATGATGCCCTTCTCCAGGGACTTGTCCTTCCTGACAATGTGTTCAAATTACAAGAGACAAAGTTTCGCCATCCTCACTGTATTGTACATACACTCTGATTATACTTCTTCCAACATAGATTTGTTTATTCTTCTGGCAGTTCATAATACTTGCAATATATTTGCCAACTCTGTCATTCAAATGCATTGATTCTTTCAGGTTTTCCTTATTCATTGTCAAAGTTTCACATGCCTATGATGTGATTGAAAACACTATGGTCAGGCACTTTGCTCTTGAATACTTTAAGAGGTCTTTTGCAGCAAATTTACCTAATGCAATACATCTTTTGATATCTCAACTGCTGCTCCCATTAGCATTGACTGTGGATTCAAACAAAATGAAGTCTTTGACAACTTCAGTCTTTTCTCCATTTATCAAGATGTTATTAATTGACCCAGAGTCAGTGACCTAGTCACAGAGGACAAGAGTGGAGAGTGAAGCATCCAGCTGATAAGAAGAGAGAGCATATGCATGAGAACACTCACACTTGCAGATAATACCCACTTGACCTGGTTTCAATGACTGGATAATCAGTGCTCAACTAGAAGACAAAAGAAGAAGAAAAAAAGAGTAATCTGATACAATTTGATGAACTTGACCTACACCTATTGATGCAGTAGCTCAAAAGAGAGAACAAATCTTTACAGCAAGGATCATTCCCAACCACTCCATACACAGAGTAGACAGGGATGGGTAACTTGGACATTGGCTACTCAAAGTGGGGGGGGCTACAAAGGCAAGAAGTGACTGGCTTACAAGCTTTCAAGAGGGAACCTAGATCCAGAGGGTGTGGAGGAAGGTAGAATCTCCACTGAGTAGTATCCAATCTGTCTAGGTCTCTTGTGATACAATAGTGAATAATTGTTATCAGGACTGACTGTAAGAATTGGAAATGTAAAGGTAGACATTCTGTAGCAAGGAGGGGAGTGATTAACTTTGCAGTCTAGGAGCGGACCATCAAGGGAGAAGAGAGGAGAGCGGGGGCACTACCCAGAGAAGCAGTGATGCCAGAGATGGAGGCATGGAGAGATGGAGATGACATAGAGAGATGGAGCAGCTGGGGACTTTAGACACAGAGAGGGAGAGGGGCTGTGTACTGATGACTGGGGGTGGGGGCGGGGGCAGGCTTGCAGGGTATACCCTTTGGTTGGTTGATGATGCATGGAGGGGTTTGTAACCATGGCAATGAAACGATATACGATAGGATGAATGTAAAACGAATGTTCTCCCATGTAAACTACCACATAATTCACAATAAAACATTAAAAAAAGATGTTATTTATTGATCCAGTTGTGAAGATTTTATTTCCTTTTAACATTGAGGTGCAAGCCATACTGAGGGCTGTATAGTCTTTGATCTTCAACTTAAATATTTCAAGTACTGTTCACTTTCATCAAGTAAGGTTGTGTCTGCTGCAAATTGTAGCTTGCTAATGAGTCTCCCTCCAATCCTGATGCCACATTCTTCGTCACATAATCCAGTTTCTCAGAGTATTTGCTCTTGGTTTATGTACAGGTTCCTCATGAGCACAATAAAGTGTTCTGGAATTTCCATGCTTCGTAATGTTATATATATGTTTTGATCCACACAATTTAATGCCTTTGCATACTCAATAAAGAACAAGTAAACATCTTTCTGGTATTCTCTGCTGGTGACTAGAATGTGAAACTTGGGGAGAAAACAGAAGGATTAGTAGTTGAAAAACATCGCCTTGGTGATACAAAGGATGTTGGAGATCGCATGATAGAATTTTGTAAAACTGACTTATTCATTGCAAATGCTTTTTAAAGCAACATAAATGGTGACTATACATGTAGCTTTCATCAGATGGCATACACATGAATCAAATTGACTACCTCTGTGGGAAGAGATGACAGAGATCAATTTCAGCAGTCAAAACAAGGCCAAGGGCCGACTGTGAAACAGACTATCAATTGCTCATCTGTAAGTTAAAACTGAAGCTGAAGAAAATTAAAACTAGTCCATGGGAGCTAATTATGATCTTGAGTATATCCCACCTGAATTTAGAGGTCATCTGTGATGCTTAGGGTTTTGTGTCCGCTTGGCTAGGCCAGGGTTTTCAGTGATTTAACAGTTTAAAATGTAGTAATCACCTCCATGGTGACATTAATATGATGTAATAACTTATTACATGCTGATATGATGTGATCAGCACTGATTTGATGTAATTATTCAATGTTTTATAAATCCTCACTTCTGATGCCAATGAGGCTAGATGCAATCTATAGGATTAAGTTGTATCTTGAGTCAATCTCTTTTGCGATATAAAAGAGATTAAATAAGCAAACAGAGCACCAAGGGACTTACTATCACCAAGAAAGATGAACTGGGAGTGGACCTCAGGGCCCTGCACTTTGAAGTTCCTAGACCCAGGCCCCTGCCTGTCAAGATGCATGGTGATCTTTGAGGAATGCTTTGTCTATAGATGCTGAAAGAAGACAAGGACATTTCTCCTGAGTCAACAGAGAAAAAGCCTTCCTGTAGACCTGGCACTCTTAATTTGAACTTTCAGCCTCCTAAATTGTGAGAAAATAAATTTCTCTTTGTTAAAGCTATCCACTAGTATTACTTTTGGTATAGCAGCACTAGATCACTAAGACAACATCTCGAGAACAGATTTGGTGCTTTAGACACTAATGATTGAAGACCAGAGGAGTTGTGAGATGGCATTAAGAACATGCATACATGAAGAAAACATTAAGAACACGCATACATTGAAAAGACAGGAAAGAATGAAAAAACCAAAATATATTCAAAAGAGACTCTGAAATTTAGACATGGACACAGAGAAACTACAGCAACTAGAAGAAATGAGGAAGTAAAACAGTTAAACAGAAATTTTCAAAGGGCAGCTTGAGAACACAAAGTATTATAATGAAATGTGCAAAGACCTGGAGTTATAAAACCAAAAGGAAAGAACATGCTCAGCATTTTTCAAGCTGAAAGAACTGAATAAAAAATTTAAGCACTGACTTGCAATGTTGCAGGATTCCATGGGCAAAATACTGAATGACGCAGAAAGCATTAAAAAAAAAAAAAAAAAAGGAAGGAATACACAGAGTAATTGTACCAAAAAGAATTGGTTGATGTTAAACTATTTGAAGATCAGGAACCAATGGTATTGAAGGAAGAAGTCCAAGCTGCACTGAATGCATTGGTGGATAACAAGGCTCAAGTAATTTATGAAATACAAATTGAAATGTTTCAACAAACTTATGTAGCACTGGAAACACTCACTTGTCTATGCTAAGAAATTTGGAAGACAGTTACCTGGCCAACTGATTGGAAGAGATCCATATTTGTGCCCATTCCAAAGAAAGGTGACCCAATGGAATGCAGAAATAATTGAACAAAATTACTAATATCGCATGCAAGTAAAATTTTACTGAAGTTAATTTTAAAATGGTTGCAACAGTATATTGACAGAAATCAAAGCCAGATTCAGAAGAGGACATGGAAGGAGGGATAACATTGCTGATGTTTTCCATAGCAGGTGCACTATTTTATTTCCAACAGCAATGAATGAGGGTTGCCGTTTCTCCATAACCTTGCTGACACCTGTTTTGTTTGTTTGTTTTTGATCATTTGATCATTTAAGTAGAAGTGAGGTGCCATCTCACTGTAGTTTTGATTTGTATCTCAGAGTCCTGGTGTGGTGCTGTGGGTTGATGTGCTGGATTGTAAAGTTGGTTTGGACTGTAAGGTCAGTGGTTCAAGCTCACCAGCCGCTCCCAGGAAACCCTATACAGGGTCTCTATATGTCAGAACTGATTCAATGGCACACAACAACAACAAATGTGAAACACAAGGAGCTCTAGTAGCATAGTGGTTATAAGTGCTAATCTCAAGGTCAGTAGTTCGAAACTACCAGCGGTTCTGCAGGAGAAAGATGAGGCTTCCGCTCATGTAAAGATTTACAACCTTAGAAACCCTATGCAGGGTTGCTATGAGTCAAAATTGACTCCACAGTACACTACCACCACCAATGTGAACCACATTAGAGAGTCCTGGTGTGGCGCTGTGGGATAAAACACTGGACTGCAAGGTTGGTTAGAACCACAAGTTTTGCCGTTCAAACTCAACAGTTGCTCCTTGGAAACCCTATACAGGGTCACTATGACTCAGAAATGACTAGATGGCACTTACAACAACAATGTGAACCACAGGAATCCTGGTGTAGTGCTATAGGATAAAGCATTAGACCGCAAGATCATTTGAATCACAAGGTCGGTGGTTCAAATTCACCAGCCTCTCATTGGAAACCCTATATAGGGACCCTATGAGTTGGAACCAACTCCATGGCACTTAACAACAACAACAGTGTGAACCACATGGTCAGCAGTTCAAACCTACTAGCTGCTCCTAGAAAACCCTATACAGGGTTGCTATGAGTCAGAACCAACTCTATGGCACTTAACAACAACAACAGTGTGAACCACATGGTCAGCAGTTCAAACCTACTAGCTGCTCCTAGAAAACCCTATACAGGGTTGCTATGAGTCAGAACCAACTCTATGGCACTTAACAACAACAACAACAACAATGGCTAATGAAAGGAGCCCTGGAAACATAGTAGTTACGACTTGGGGTGCTAAATGCAAGGTCAGCAGTTCTAATTTACCAGGCACTCATCAAGAGAAAAACAATGAGGCTTTCAGCTCCATTTAGATTTACAGCTTCAGGGTCACCATGAGTCGACACATACCACTATTGGCTAATGGGGAGTTCTGATGTGACGCTGTAGGAAAGGTTGGCAGTTCAAACCCACCAATTGCTACTTGGAAAATGGACACTTACCACCACCACCTACAATGGCTAATGGAAATCATATGTAGTACTACTGTAGGATTAGCACTGGACTGCTAATCACAAGGTCAGTGGTTCAAGCCTTATAGCTGCTCCTGTATGAGTTGGAACTGACTCTGGCATTTAACAACAACAGGCCCTGTTGTGACACTGTAGGATAAACATTGGACTGCTCACCCATTACATTGGCAGTTCAAACCCACCAGCTGCTTTGCGGGACAAACATGAGTCTTTCAGCTAACATAAAGGTTTACAATCTCAGAAACCCTATACAAGGCCCCTAATGAATAGGAATGGACTCAATGGCTGTGACTATGGCTAAAGACATTAAACATCTTTTCATGTACTTGCTTGTTGGTCATTTAAATATCCTCTTTGGTGAAATGTCTGTTTAAATCCTTTGTCCATTTTTCATTTAATTGTCTTTTTTGTTATTAATCTATATGGTTTTCAATGGCTGATGTTTTGGAATTTGATCCCCAGTCCTTACTTCCAAGTGCTTAACTGCTTGAGCAAACAAGATTCCTTCAGGGATTCCTGCTGTTGGTGCCAACGAGTTGGTTCTGACTCATAGTGACCCTGTGTACAAACAGAACAAAACACTGCTCGATTCTGGGCTCTCCTCAAAACCGTTGCCATTTTTGAGTCAATTATTTCTGCCACTGTGTCAATCCATCTCGAGGGTCTTCCTATTATTTGCTGACCCTCTACTTTAGCAAGCATGATGTCCTTCTCCAGGGACTGGTTCCTCCTAATAATGGGAATCCTGGTGTGCCACTGCAGGATAAGCACTGGAAGACTGCAAGTTCGGCAGTTCAAACCCACTAGTCATTCACTGGAAATCCTAAACAGGGTTGCCATGAGTTGGAACCAATTGAAGGACACAAAACTGTGTTAGCTAGGATCCCTGATGGGTTAGGCATTGGACTGCTAACTGCAAGGTTGGTTGGCAATGTAAATCCTCAGATTTGTGGGAGAAAGATGAGTCTGTCTGCTTCTGTAAAGATTTACAGTCTCAGAAACCCTATATAGGGTTGCTGGGTCAGAAGAGATTTCATGGCAGTAGGTTTGTTTGGTTTTTGGCTTATTGTTAGCTAAAGTAGCCCTGGTGACTAAATGGTTAGGTGTTGGGCTGGTGGTTCAAACAAGGTTGGTGGTTCAAACCCACCAGTCACTATGGCATGTTGGGGAAGATGAAGCAGTCTGCTCTGTAAAGATTTACAGCCTTGGAAACCCTTGGAAGTAGTTCTAATCTACTCTATAGGTAGCTATGAATTGAAATAGTATCAAAGATAGTGTGTGAGTTGTTGCTATTGTTAGGTGCCATCGAGTCGGTACCGACCCATAGCATCCTTATGCACAGCAGAATGAAACACTGCCTGATCCTGGGCCAACCTCAGTACTGTTGCCATGCTTCAGTCCATCGATGCTGCCACTTGGCCAATCCATCTCATTGGGGGTCTTCCTCTTTTTCTCTGACCCTCCACCTTACCAAACATGATATCCTTCTCCA
>NW_006408858.1:236423-242490 GCF_000296735.1 Chrysochloris asiatica | reverse complement strand
TTTTTTTTTTAAATGTTTTATTGTGAATTATATGATAGTTTACATGGGAGAACTTTAGTTTTACATTCATTCTGTCGTATATCATCTCACTGCCATGGTTCCAATCCCCTCCATGCATCATCGACCACCCAAAGGGTATATCCCAGGAACCATTTCCTTTTGGTACAATGACTCTGTGTATTCCTTTCATCTTCTCTTGATGCATTCTGCATCATTCAATAATTTGCCTACATAATCTTTCAATAACAAAAGTCGAGGTTTGAATTTTTCTTCAGTTCCCCCAGATTGAGAAATGCTGAGCGTGTTCTTCCTTTTTGGTTTTCTGATTTCAAATCTTTGCATATTTTATTATAGTATTTGGCTTTATCTTCTCCAGCTGATCTTTGAAATTTTCTGTCCAGCTCTTGGACCTCCTCAATTCTTCCATTTGCTTTAGCATCTCTACACTGGGGAGCAAGTTTCAGAGTCACTTCTGACATCCATTTTGACCTTTTCCTTCTTTCTTGTTATCTTAATGACTTTTTGCTCTCTTCACGTATGGTGTTCTTGATGTCATCCCACAACTCTTCTGGTTTTCGGTCTTTAGTGTTTAATGTATGAAATCTGTTCTTCAGATGATCTCTAACTTTAGGTGGGATAAATTCAAGGTCATATTTTGGCTCCATAGTATTTTTAGCTTTATAGTTTGCATGCTTTCCTCTATGAGGGTTCCCTGACCTCATGGAGGAAGAAATATAAAAGTAAAAAGTATGAAAAGTAAGTCCCTTTCAGACCACCCAGCTTTATCTTCTGCATAGTGCTTAACTTGTTCTTAAGTGCTGTCCAGCCCCTTCCGACTCATAGTGACGTGGTATAGAGCATCATTTGGTGTGGGTTTGAACCGTTAGACCTTGTGGTTTGCAGTCCAGTGTTGATCCTTCAGCACTACATCAGGAGTCCAGTACTTCACTGTTGTTGTTAATAAGTACCTTCGAGTTGGTTCCGACTCATAGCGACCCTGATAGGGTTTCCCAGGAGCAGCTTGTGCATTTGAATCGCCTAGCTTGGGATTCTTACCAACTTTCTGTCAAGTGCATTACCCACAGCACCACACCAGGACTCCACTAGTGCCTGATAAAATCTTGGTGGCGCTGTGGGTTAATGTGCCAGCCTGCAAAGCCGTTTAAACTGCAAGGTCGGCGGTTCATAGTCATCAGCTGCTCCTTGGAAACCCTACATAGGGTCACAATCGACTCCACGGCACTCAACAATAACAAATTCCTAGTGTGGCACTGTATGTAGGTTAATGTGCTGGACAGCAAAGTCGGTTTGAACCACAGGTTGGCGGTTCAAGCTCACCAGTTGCTCCTCGGAAATCCTATACAGGGTCGCTATGGGTCGGAACCGAATTGATGGTACTTAACAACAACAACATTCACTTATTTTATACATGAGTGTTTCTGTGCACCTAGGAGTCCTGGTGTGGCGCTGTGGGTTAATGCACCAGACTTTTGAACTGCAAGGTTGGCTGTTGAAGCTCACCAGCTGCTCCTCGGAAACCCTATACAGGGTCGCTATGGGTCGGAATCGACTTGACGGCACTTAACAACAACAACAACTATGTGCCAGCTATGTCTTCCCATCCCAGGAGGCAGATCTCAGGTCTGGGTTCCTGGGTAGTCCCCACAACCCTGCACACAGCAGGTTCCTCGCAAATCCACCCGCTCCCCACGCCCATAGCCGCGCCTCGCCCCGCCCCGCCCCGCCCTGCCGCCCCTCCCCCGCTTCAGGAAGTGCGGTGTGTGTGGGGGGTTAGCTGCCCGGTCGGCCGCGATGCATTCTGGGACAGCAGCAGCACCCGATCCAAGATGGCGGCCAGCAGGAGGCTGATGAAGGTAAAAGCCATTCTTCAGTGCCGGCCGGGTTGGGGGCGGCGTCCTGGGCCTCGGACTCCCTCGCTGGGCCAGAGCCCCGCAGGGCGCTTGCGGCCGGCCTCCCGCCCTGCGTGACCCCGCCATCCATTCCGACCCCTTGCGCGTATTGAAGGCGCTAACGGGGCCGCCTAGGCCGCAGCCTGGGCGGGAGCGCCAGGCCGCACTGGGAGCCACCGCGGCTCCACCGCCCGGCCCGGGCGTCCAGCCCGCCCCCGGAGCCCGGCCAGACCAGCACCTCGCAGACTGGGCCGGGGTAGCGGTGGTTTGGGGACGAGTCAGGGAAGCCCAAATTGGGCGGCCGCGGGGAAGGCCCGATCCCCAGCCGGGAGCTTGTGCCGCGGGGCTGTCCATCTTGGGCCCAGTGCGCTAGACTCGGAGTCCCACTCCACTGAGCCACCGCCCGGGAGGCTGGGAAGGAAGGACGGAGGAAGGCCAGGCGACGAAAGTTTGGCAGTTTTGTGGTGGGTCGTTTGAACGTGAGCTAGGTTCTAGAAACTGGCCTTGTGACTGCAGAGTCACACACCAATTAAGTTCTAACTCCAGGAAGGCGTGGGGTTGGCCCCGATCACGGCGCGCTTCTCCTTCCCCATCTCCATTCCCTCCAACCACTTAGTCATTCTGGTTTGCTTACCCTGATGTAGTAGAGTGCCATTTGGGGGGTGGGGGGTGACTTCAGTCACTCACATCAAAACAGACCCAAGTTTCTAAAAAATGAACATGTACTTTCTATCCTGAACGCAATGAAGGGGCATGTCTCCTTGATCAGGGGCTCCCTTGTGAGGAGCAAAGGCTTGGGGTTTTTCACCAGTGGATTTGCCACTGTCCTTGTGAGCAGACTCATTCGTGTTTGTGAAGCACCAGGCCAGAAGTTTTAAAAACAGAAAGACCCAGGAGTTGGTTTACTGAGGGGAGATGAGCTGGAACTGTTCCTGGGCTGAGCAGTGGTTGAGTGAACTAGACATTGAACTTGGAAGTCACAGCCTCTGAGTCGAGAGGAACGGTTCCTTTCTTTTGTTCAGGAAGGGCTAAAGAGGAGTGAACTTTATAAAATTGGAGTGAAGTGGGCACAAAAGAACAGTCAGTATACTCCAGACCTGTCCATATCTTTCCATGACATCTCATCACATCACCACACCAGTCACCCAGACAACACAACTGTCACCATGCCCTGATTTCCCTACTCTGTTCTTCAAGTGTGGCCAGTCATCAAGTTTTGTAGATTTTACTGTGGGAAGATTTCTTGAATGCATGTTTGCTTTTCTAATCTTACTGGAATTACTCTCACCTGTGCCCCTCCTAACGCCCCTTTAGAGACAAAAAACAAAAAAAAACCTTCCAAACTCTGCAGCAGAGTTGATTCAAACTCATGACCACTCTTGTGTTACAGAAGAGAAGGGCTCCATAGGGTTTTCCTGGCTGTAAGCAGCTTGCCAGGCCTTTCTTCCCCAGTGCTTTTGGGTGGGTTGGCACCGCCAATCTTTAGATGGCTGTTGTTAAGTATTATTGAGTTAGTTCCAAATGGTTGTTCAGTGCTGTTGAGTCGTTTCTGACTCATTGTTGTTGTTGTTAAGTGCTGTTGAGTCGGTTTCGACCCATAGCAACCCTGAATAGGGTTTCCGAGGCTGTACATCTTTACGGGAGCAGATCGCCTCATCTTTCTCCCGCGGAGCAGCTGGTAGTTTCGAACTGCTGACCTTCCGGTTTGCAGCCTGATTTGTAACCACTACGCCATAGTGACACTATAATAGTGTTCCCAAGTAGCGGCTGTTGAGTTTGAACTGCTGACCTTGTGCTTCAAACCGTCCTTGCAGTTCGGTGCTTTATCCCACAATACCACACCAGGACTCCCATTTCAACTCATAGTGACCCTGAATATGGTTTCCAAGGAGAGGCTGGTGGGTTTGACCCGCCAACCTTGTGGTTAGCAGTATAGTGCTTATCCTATAGCACCATACCATACATTGTTGTTGCTAAGTGCCATTGAGTCAATTCCTACTCATAGCGACCCTGTATAGGGTTTCTGAGTAGTGGTTTGTGAGTTTGAACCCTTGTGGTCCAGTGCTTATACAATGCCAGGACTCCATACCAGGGGTTAGTCTAGACCAAACCATTTGTGCTTCCCAGAGACTCTCCTTCATGGATTCCAATGTTTTTTCCTAAAGTGAAATTTGTAATTCTCTCCTGTTAAAAACCTCTGTTTTTTACCATCAGCTATTAACCTAACTTCCTAACTTATTTGCAAGACTCTACTTGAGTCTGCAGAAAGCCATCTGTTTAACCTCACCCCTCTTCCTTGGTTTCCTACTGACCTTGTGTCTAATCATAAAACCCTCTACTCTCCATTCAATTCCAACTCATAGC
Organism: Chrysochloris asiatica; assembly: GCF_000296735.1. Taxonomy (NCBI): domain Eukaryota; kingdom Metazoa; phylum Chordata; class Mammalia; order Afrosoricida; family Chrysochloridae; genus Chrysochloris; species Chrysochloris asiatica. Next base: position 238,216 of record NW_006408858.1, on the reverse strand, counting down.
GACCCTGTAGGACAGAATACAAATGCTCCCTGGGTTTCCAAGACTGTAAATCATTATGGGATCCAACTGGCTTAGCTTTCTCCCTTTGAGCGGCTGGTGACCTTTCATTTAGCACAACATTTAATCAGGTGTGTCACCAGGGCACCTAATCTATTGTGATGGTGGTGGTTATGTGCCATCGAGTTAGTTCTAACCCATAGTGAACCAGTATAGGGTGAGCTTGAACTGTTTATCTTGCAGTTCAAACCCACTTTGCAGTCCAGCGCATTAACTCGAGTCCAGTCATAGTACTATTTTATGCTGTAGCTCTGCACATCTGTGTTGTTCAGTTGGTTCCAACTAATAGTGACTCTGCATAGGATTTCCAAGGAGTAGCTGGTGGGTTTGAATTCCCAACTTTGAGGTTAGCAGTGTCTCCCATATGTAGATGAGAAAATGGGATACAGAGAAATTCTATTGCTTGCCCCAGGAATCTAGGGAGAGAGAGTGAGCTGCTACCTAACTCAGTTTTCAGTGACTCAGAAGTCCCATGCTCTTACCCACTATTTGTTCTCCCATTGTACGCACCAGATTCTTGGGAAAATTATCTTTTGATTCTGCTTTTCCTGGTACATACTGTTTGTTGTTGTTGTTAGGTACCATCGAGTTGGTACCGACTCATAGTGATCCTATGCACAACAGAAAGAAACACTGCCCAGTCCTGGGCCAACCTCACAATTGTTGCCACATTTGAACCCATTGATGCTGCCACTTTGCCAGTCCATCTCGCTGGATTCCTCTTGTTCTCTGACACCTTACCAAACATTATATCCTTCTGTTCTGATTATTAATGGATGTTTACAGCTGCTTTTCTTCATTTTGAGTTGTGCCCCATCAGCAAATGAAGGTCCCGCGGACTTTATTCCATTCATGTCATCACGGTCAACTCTACTTGGAGGACAACTCTTCTTGGAGGAGGCAGCTCTTCCTCAGTTGGATTTTGAGTGCCTTCCAACCTGAGGGGCTCATTTTCTGGCAGGAAATGTTTCTCTGCTATTCATAAGGTTTCAGTGACTAAATATTAGAAAGTAGTTTGTCACTCCTTCTTCCTAGTCTGTCTTCGTCTGGAAGCTCATCTGAAACCTGTCCACCATGGGTGACACTGCTGGTATTTAAAATACCAGTGGCATAGCTTCCAGAATCACAGCAACTCACAAGCCACCACAGTACAACAAACTGACAGTGGTGGACATACTGTTTGCTCTACCTGAAATACTTTCCAGGGAACCTGCTAGGTCCCACCCACTCCAATGCCAACTACTCTGAGGCTTGCCCCCTCCCATCCCTCTTCAGAATGGATTGTTGTTTCCTCCTCTTGTGTGACCATAGCACTTTCTTTACGTGTGCATTTGAGCACTTACCTTTTTTTTTTTTTTTTTTTTAACACCTTGGGTGAAGGTTTACAGAGCACATCATCAACAATTCACCCACATTTTGTTTCAAATCATTGATTACAATTCCTTCATGTAACATCACTTATCCCAAATGCCCCTTGGGTTTCCTGTGTCCATTCCTTCTCTCCTAACACTTCTGAACTTTGTCCTTTTGAACTCAAATGGTTGATTATTGTAAGGTTATCTGTACCTCATTAGACTTGTCTCTTGTTTGACTGAAAATTGAGCTATGGGGTGAGTTTATTTCCAGACCTGAAGGGTAATTAAGGGGTTCAACAAGTCTCTATTCGATCAGTAAGCGTGGTGTCTTTCATGATTTTGAGTTTTGTTCCACATTTTCTCCCACTCTATCCAGGACGT
>NW_006408858.1:205947-234255 GCF_000296735.1 Chrysochloris asiatica | reverse complement strand
CCTGCCCATCTTCTAGTATGGAGTCTAGGTCTCCTTCCAGCTCATTTGTCTCAGTCACTTTATCTCGTTTCTGGACATGTGCAGATATGGTCATCTGCTTCTGTTTTTTGGGCATCTTCAGGGGTTATTTGTTGACTTAATACTTAGATGGGTATGTATTTGGGTATTTATGCTTTCTGAATGCCTCCAGGTAGATGTGATCAGGAATTGGGTTTCCCTTTTCACTCTTCTTCCTGAGAAGTTTCAAGATACCACTGTTGGTTGTTTTAACGTAACTTAGAATTTAATTTTCGGCCTGTTTTCTCTTTTGTCTGCTTGTCCCGCTCCACAGTCCCCGTTCAGGACTTTTTTCTAGTTGGAAACAATTCGGGGCCGTCTGTGGCGGTTTGGTTTTAATTGGAAACTGTCTCTTTAAATTTCGAGGAGATCTGTGCACATGCGTAGTAGAACCCTCCGAGGGTGGGGCTGGGGTGCCCACTAGCTCAGGCACCCTATACTCACCAGAATGGAGATACGCAGATAGCAAGGGACCAATGAACAGATACCAAAAGAAAAGAATGTCCACACCTTTATCTCAGCGGTTCTGCCAGGCGTCCATGGCCGCTCAGATCCTTCCCCTGCGTGGTCTCACCCAAGATGGCGGCTCCTGGAGCAGCTGAGCGTCCTGGACTAGAAAGCAATAGATTTCTTGCTTCTGCCACAAATTCCCCCAGCTTTGAGTCCTCCAGCCTTCTAAATATTCCTTCATATGTGGTTCAGAGTTCTGGGACCAGCCCCTGAGCCTGCTTAGTCGGTATTCTGTGTTGTTGTTGGCGGAGCTCCTTTACTGCACGTCCACCCGATCCGCCATCTTGTTTGTTCTCTATCCAGGACCTTTTAATGGGATCCCTTTCAGAGCACTTGGTAGTGGTAGCTGGTCACCATTAAGTTCTTCTGGTCTTAGGGTCATGAAAAGGGATGTTTATGTGTTCTTTGTCCTTTGGATTGATTGTGTCCATGTGTCTTCAATTTAAATCACTCTTCTTTCCTTCATACAGGGAAAGACCAATAGTTGCTCTGTAGATGGCTGCTCATGAGTTGTTGTTGTTTTTTAAGTTTTTATTTTGAATTAAGTGATAGTTTAAATGGGAGAACTTTAGCTTTACATTCATCCTATTGTACATCGTTTAACTGCCATGATTACAGTCCCCCTCGTGGATCATCAAACAACCATGCATCATCAAACAACCAATGGATATATCAAAGCCTGCCCATCAGTCATCAGTACACAGCCCCTCTCCTTCTCTAGGTCTAGAGTCCCCAGCCACTCCATCTCTCTACATCATCATCTCTACCCCCATCTGTGGCGGCACTGTTCTCTGCGTAGGGTCCTGCACTCTGCTTTTCTCCCTTGATGGTCCCAGGGACCTCCCCTCCTGGACTGCAAAGTCATCCACTCCCCTCCTTTTGCTACATAACGTCTACCTTTACATTTCCAACCCTCATAGTCATTCCTGATAGCAATTATTCAGTATTGTACCACACGAGTCTTATTTTCATCTCCTTTCATCAGCCCCGCCCAGACAGATTGGATACTACTCAGTGGAGATTCTACCTTCCTCTGCGTCCTCGGGATCTAGACTCCCTCTTGAAAGCTTGTAAACTTGTCACTTCTTGCCTTTGTAGCCCCCCATTTTGGGTAGACAATGTCCAAGTTGCCCATCCCTGTGTACCTTGTGTATTGAGGGGGTGGGAATGATCCTCATTGTAAAGATGTTTTTACTCTTTTGAGGTACTACTGCATCCATAGGTGTAGGTCAGGTTCATCAAATTGTATCAGATTACTCTTTTTTTTTTGCCCCCACTCTTCATTCTTCTAGTCCAGTTCTGATCATCCAGCCATTGAAGCCAGGTCAAGTAGATATTATCTGCAGGTGTGGGTGTTTTTGTGCATACCTCCTTACTTGTTATCAGCTGGACACTTCACTCTCCACTCTTGTCCTCTGTGGCTATGTCACTGACTCTGGGCCCAGGAGTGCCCAGGTCTTGCCATACTGCTGGCCAACCAGGTTCACAGGAGTCTATTGAAAGTAGTCGAACTTAGGTGACAGCTCAATGCTGTTTTTCCCTCACTTCCCCTTATCCGTGACCAGTGTGGTCACCAGTCAGACCGCATGCCTGCTCGTGTATTCCCCCTGAGTCTTAGTCTTGGAAGGTGGTTTGCCCTGCGGGGACCTGGCCACTTGCCTGATGTCTCCTAGGTGAGCAACTTCTTTGTTCTTGTAGTAATCAGTCGACTGCCATTATTGTTTTTTATGTCTCCTGTTGGTCTTTCTTTCAAAAAGTATCTTCTGTTCTTCTAGCCACTCCAGGCTGGTGTGCTTGTCCTTTCAAGTGTAGATTTCCCACCTCAGAAGATTCTGGATGGGATTCAGGATTCCACCTACAGTCCTATGCAATGCAAAGGCTCTGCAGTAAGTCTCCTTCACTGGGCAAGTTGTAGCCCCATTTTAGGTACTCCAAGAAGGAGCTCTGGTAGCATAGTGGTTATGAATCCAGCTGTGAATCGCAAGGTCAGCAGTTCGAAACTACCAGCTGTTCGGCAGAAGAAAAATGAGGCTTTCTGCTCCTTTAAAGATTTACAGCCTCGGAAATCCTGTACAGGGTCGCTATGAGTCGGAACCGACTGCACGGCACATAACAACAAACAACAATCAGTTATAGGCAGAAGATGGAGTTTGGTGATATTTCTGACTTCCTTTCTCTCTCCCTCAAGTGTGTATTTTACAGTGGTTTGCAAGGGTTGAGCACTTATCTGTCTTTGTTACATAGTCTGTCTTTCCTACCAGGTTCGAAGATTCATCCAGGAGGGATCTAGTTCTCAGTCCCCTTAGGCTTTGAGAGGGGGAAGTTATTGTAGTTTGTTTCTTAAAAAAAGAACTCAGAAACACATGAACATTAATTGAGTACTTACTAAGTGCTGGATCATTCCCATAAGTTTTTCTCTTTTCCAACAACACCACCAGTTAGTTTTTTGTTAGTTTTATTTTATAAATGAGAAAATTGTATGGAAGGCTGAAACTAAGAAGGAGCTATGATGGTGCAGTGGGTTCAGTGTCAGGCTGCTAATCGAAAGGTCCAAGGTTCAAACCCACTAGCCTCTCAAAGGGAGAATTATGGACAGTCTGCTTCTGTAAAGATATACAAACTTAGAAACATTATGGGGCACTTCTACTCTGTCCTCTAGGGTTGTAATGAGTCAGAATGCACTCAGCGGCAGTGGGTTAGATGGGCTGAGAGATTACCTCAGGTGGAATAGAAGACAGTGATGGGAAGAGATAATTCACTAGATCAGTTTGGCTCTTAACTCCATAGTCCATGCCCATTTTCATGCTACCTCCATTTTTTATTGTGGGGCTGCTTAGATGAGCATGTGTGGTGTCTTGAGTTGTGATTGGAAATACTTTATATGGGGGACACCAGCTACATGGTATCAATTGTTGCCCCTGAGCATCACTGTTTTTGTTGTTAAGTGCCATCGAGTCAGTTTTGACTCACAGCGACCTTGTGTAGGGTTTCCCAGGAGTGGCTAGTGAGTTTTGAACTGCTGACCTTGCAGTTAGAAGTCCAGTGCTAACCAGGGTGATGAACATCACTGTTTAAGTCAATTTCAAGCCAAAGCAAAATAAGAAAAATTATTAATGCAGATTGACTAAAAATCTATTAAAACACAAACTCACTGCCATCAAATTAATTCTGATTCATAGTGACCCTATAGGACAGTAGAACTCTTCCAAAGGGGTTCCAACACTAAATCTTTATGGAAGCTGACTGCCATAGCTTTCGCCCTTGGAGTGGCTAGTGAGTTAGGTGTGATCGAATTGCCAACCTTTTGGTTAGTAGCTGAATGTTGAATTCACTGCTCCACCAGGGCTCCTTAAAACCAATGTTGTTGTTGAATGCCATTGAGTCGGTTCCAACTCTATATAGGATTCCCAAGGAACTTGAACTGAAGCTGGTGAACTTGAACCTCTGACCTTGCAATTTAAACCAACTTTGTAGTCCAGCACATGAACCTACGGTGCCACATCAAGACTCCTAATCAAGGGCAACAACCAGGTGGAAATAAGGGATTTTTGATGGTGAGGGTTGGAATGTAGTTCCTAATAGATTGCCTATCACAGAGCAAGCAAACATGTTGAATGAACAAATGAATTGCATCTTTAAGCATTTTGTTGTTACTTTGTGCTGGTGAATGAGTTCCAACACCAGAAGTACCTAAAAAGCCTTTCCAGGGTGCTTTGAAGGATTTCTTTGTAACAATGTCTGCAGACAGAGTAAGACATTCTTAAAAGTAGAGTGATTGGACAAAGTGGAGATGATAAAGTGTTTAAACATTTGTTTAAAAGTATTTAAGTTGTTCAGAACCCTTTTAAGGAATTACAATGTTAATAGTACATGAAATAGTTTTTAATTTACAAGCAGCCAATTCAGCATTCCTTGATGGCAACAAGAAGTAACCATTTCTTTCATTGAGATAGGAAGTAGCTACAAAAGTGAAACAGTAGGTATGGCTAAGGGAAATGAGTTCCTTCTGGTCTTTACTTTTCTGAATCACAACTACACATATTTCTCCTAAGGATCTTCCTTCCCATTGAGTAGCTTCCTAGAAGGGCTTTTGTCTTGAGGGAAATTTGTGGATTTAAGAAGGTAGTGGTAGTGGAAATGTGCCGTGGAGTCGGTTCCGACTCATAGTGACCTTGCAGGATTTCCGAGGCTGTAAATCTTTACGGGAGCAGAAAGCCTCGTCTTTCTCCCCTGGAACCGCTGGTAGTTTCAAACTGCTGACCCTGAGATTAGCAGCCCAATTTGTAACCACTACGCTACCAGAACTCCTTGACATGATATAACCGTTGAGGCAAGTGTTTGAGATTTGTTGCAGCCGTCCACTGTTGTTTAATGTTAGCTTAGAACTTCATGTTGGTGAACTTTCTCTTGATCAAGTCCTGGTGTGGCGATGGAGCATAAAGTGCTAGACTGTATGGTCGGTGGTTCAAATCCACCTGTTGCTCCTTGGAAACCCTACACAGGATTGCTGAGTCAGAACCTAGCACTTAACAACAAGTAATCACATGTAAGCAAGTAGCAGTCTCTGCTAGATAACAGCTCATTCCTTGCAACTGTCCTAGCAGTAAACTAGTTTGCTCTTAAGTATAGGTTTATGTTCTTGGGGGTTGGGGGTTGGATGCAGTACAACAAAAAGTATGTCTAGTGGTATGTTTTGTTGTATCTAGTGAGGGCAGTTATACATATCAGGGCTCCAGTCGTGACCAACAAAGCCAATGAGGGGGAAAATTACAGTTTGAAGTCCTTGAATGGGAATCTTGGAGGAAGTGAAGTGGATCCTTTTCAGGAGCCTGATGTAGGAGATTGTATTGCCAGGACTGTGGTGAGAGACACACAAAGATAAATGCCATCTTTGAGCCAGACACTACTGTTTCTGACTCTAGTCAAAATCTCACACTCTAGAGATTAGGTTGCTATCCATTGTGTACGTTGCCTTTGTTTTTCAGAAGGAGATTACATTTCTAGCATGCCTTCAACTTAACAGTTTTTTCCTCATCCCAGGTGCTATTCCAATACAAACCTCAAAACCAGCTATTGTTACCTATAGAATAGAGAAGAATTGCTTATTATTTTAGTACACCCTAATTTTTTAGAAGAACCAATAGATCCGATTTGGAAGAAGTACAGCCAGAGTACTCCTTGGAAGCCAAGATGGCCATACTTCGTCTCATACTTCGGACAGCCTCGTGTCTAACCCACAGTGCTACCTTATAAATGATGCTCCCCAAACCCACTGTCATTGAGTTGATTCTGACTTATAGTGAACCTGTCTATATAGGGTTTCCAAGACTGAATCTTTATGGGAGAAGATGTTGTTAAGTGCTGTCGAGTTGGTTTCAACTCATAGCAACCCTGTATAGGGTTCTGAGGAGCGACTGGTGAATTTGAACCATCAACCTTGAAGCTCAAATCAACCATTTGGTCCAGTGCATTATCCTACAGTACCACACTTTAGCCTCATCTTTCTTCCTTGGAGTGGCTGGTGGGTTTGAACCACTGATCTTGTGGCTAGTAGCCCAACACCCTGCAGTACCACTAGGCACGTAAAATTATAAACGTAAGAAATCAAACCAAATCAAACTTACTGCCATCAAGTAGATTCTGATTCATAGCGACGCTGTATAGGATTCGGAGGATTGTAAATCCTTACAGGGACAGAAAGCCTCATCTTTCTCCTGTGGAGTTGCTGGTGGGTTTGAACTGTAGACCTTTTGGTTAGCAGTCCTGTGCTTATCCTGCAGTATTGTTAAGTGTCATTGATTCTGACTCATAATGATCCTGTATACGGTTTCCAAGGAGTGGTTGTCAGATTTGAAATATCAAACCTGTGGTTAGTAGTCCAGTGCCTATCCTATAGCTCCACACCTGGACTCCTGAGTCATTAGTTCTTATAAAGGTTTATCCTAGAATGAAAAACTTGTCTCAGATTTTTGTGGATCCCTTTTGATCTTTGGAAAACTCTAAATTGAGACCATGGTCATTTAGCATTTATTATATCAGGTCATTAAAAGTATTTTTGTTCTCTTGGGATGAATCACTAAATGTTCATGAGACACTTGTGTTTTCTTGAGTGTAACAATAACTTAAGATAAACTTAGAGAACCTTGGAGACATTCCTTCTGAACCCAGACTCTTGTATCCCAGCACCTGGAGAAAAACTGGTAGATGTGTAGGCATCTGATTCCAAACTTATCCTCTTGAGTGCCTCTTTCTCATCCCTACATTTCTCTCCCCACCTCCCTATCTTTCTGTAGTTAATGGTCCACTTGTCTATTCATTCTTCCCGAGGGGAAACCTGGGGGAGTCCTGGATGGGAGTCTACCAACAGATATTTGGTGCTGCTATATAACAAATGGAAGGAGTTCTGGTAGCATAGTGGTTATGAGTTGGGCTGCTAACCTCATGGTTGTTGTTGTTGTTGTTAAGTGCCTTCGAGTCGGTTCCGACCCATAGCGACCCTGTACAGGGTTTCCGAGGGTGTAAATCCTTACGGGAGTAGAAAGCCGCATCTTTCTCCCGCGGAGCGGCTGGTAGTTTCGAACCGCTGAACCTTAACGTTCGCAGCCCGATTCGTAACCACTACGCTACCAGAACTCCATGGTTAGCAGTTCGAAACTACAAATGGTTCTGTGGGGTAAAGATGAAGCTTTCTGCTCCTGTAAAGATTTACAGCCTCAGAAACCTTATGCAGGGTCGCAGAGTCAAACCGACACCACTACATGTAACCACCACCATATAACAAATGATACTGTACGATAACACTGGACTGAAAGGTCAGTTTGAATCACAAGTTCTACAGTTCAGACTCACTAGCCACTCCTTAGAAATCCTAGACAGAGTAGCTATGAGTTGAAACCAATTTGATGACACTTAACAGCAACAACAGCATAAAACAAATACCACAAATGGATGGCTTTAACAAATTTATTGCTTCACAGTTTTCGAGGCTAGAAGCCCATATTCAGAATACTGGCTCTAGTGGATGCTTTCTCTGGATTTTAGAGGAAGGTCTTTGTCTGTTTAGTTCTGTTTTCTAGGAGAGCTTCATGTCTCTTGGCCTTGATCTTTCCCCATCTCTGCTTCTCTCATTTGTTTAATCTCAAGAGATTGATTTAAGATACATACTACACCAATCCTGCCTCATTAACATTAAAAAATAAAACCAAAAACACAACCCATTCCCAAATGGGCTTGTAATCATAGGCATAGAGGTTAGGATTTATAACACATGGAATTTTTCTGGGATGGGGTGGGAACACAATCCATAGCATGGACCTTTCCTGCCTTGTAGACACATCTCAGATTCTGCTGAGTTGCAGAATCTTTTCCCTATCCCTGCTGCCACACCCTTGGCCCAGCTCATAGTGACCCTATAGGACAGAGTAGAATTGCTCCCGTAGGGTTTCTGAGGCTCTCTTATGGAAGCAGACAGTCTCGTTTTTCTCCCACAGAGCCTCAATTAAAAAAAAAAAAAATTCCTTTGATAGCTTTATAAAATTAGAAAATACTTACATGAGAGTAAGGAGTAAAGCATGGATGAATATAAGGACAAAAACTACACAAATACACTGCTTAATGGTAATCTTACAAGCGTAACATATAAGTATATATGTAAATTTAAGGACCTCTGGTGGCATTGAGCTAAAACTGAAAGGTTTGCAATTCAAAGCCACCAGGCACTCTGGGAGAAAGATCTGTCTATCTACTCCAATAAAGATTTACAGTCTTGGAAATTTAGGGTCACTATGAGTTGGAATCGGCTCGATGGCAGTAATTGTGGTTACACATATAAATTTGATAATGGATTGAAATCAAGTATAAACCATCATGTTAACATAAAGCTGTTTACTAACTTTCAAACTCTGGAGAGTGTCCAGAAGTTAAATTTTCTCTCCAGGAGCAGCAGACAGTGATGGACTTCAGGGTTGATGTGACCCTATTCTACATCTAGAACCTATTTTGTAGGGTTGGTGGCAGATATACTGAGACCCCTGTTGAAAAGTTGCTTTGCTTAAGAAATTTGTATTCTAACGAAAATCTAAAAGTATTTGAACTTTATCTTTCCTGTGTCTCAGACTCTTGCTTTGTTTTCCCTCCCCTCCCCTCCAGTACACATCCAGCTCAGGTTTTACCATATCCTTGGTGAGCACAGGTACTGTGGAAGGCACCTGACTTCTTATCTTGGGGAGGGAAGCTCAAGCTCTGTTGTTGTTCACATCAATGTGATCTCCCCCCCCCATCTCTTTGTGAATTGAGTGATAGTTTACAGAGCATATCAGTTTTCCATTCAACAACTAATACACATTTTGTTTCATGTCACCAATTGGTGTTCCCTCAATGTAGCATTCTTTACCTCACTTGTTCCTTGTATTTCCCACTTCCATTCATTCTCCTTTCTTAACTCTTCCAACCTTCTGAACTTTGTCCTTGGGCCATTGCTGCCCTTTTGATCTGAAATGGTTGATTATTCTAAGGTGTGCAGGCCTTCCTATTGTTATTATTGTTCCTTTTATACACCTGTCTTATTTAGCTGAAAATTGAGCTATGGAGGTGAGTTCATTTCCAGACACATGAAGGGGTTCCAAGGTTCATAGGCCTGGGGGATCCACCAGTTGCTATTTGATCAGTTAGCCTGTTCTTATTTATTTATGATTTTGAGTTTTATTCTACAATTTTCTCCCATTCTATCCAGGACCTTCTATGATCTCTTTCAGAACAGTTGGTAATGGTAGCTGGGCATCATCTAGTTCTTTTCTTTTTTTGTCTTTCAACTTGAAGGCAGAAAGTTAAGAAAGGTTGCTTCTTCAAGCAAAGTTAAGAAAGGCTATTCAAGTTTTCCTTAGTCTTTGCCTCTTAGACTTCCAGAGCTTCCTTAGCGAACAGACAGACTGCAGGGACCCTCACAGCCTCTCAGGCTAGAGCTTAGCTCACTCTCAAACCTCCCTGCCCTTGGTTTTGGGGAGGGACAAGGTGGGGAAAGGAGTGTTCGTTGCAGGTGAAGTAAAGGACTGGATTTTTTTTTTTAAAAGTTTTTATTGTGAATTATGTGGGTGTACATGGGAGGACATCAATTTTACATTCATCTTGTTGTATTTCATTTTGTTGCAATGATTACAATCTCCTCCGTGCATCATCAAATAACCCCATAGGTCTGCCCCCCTTCCATCAGCACACAGCCTCTCTCCCTCCCTGAGTCCAGTGCCCCCAGCTGCTCCATCTGTACGTCATTGTGGGTCGGGTCCCACATTCCGCTCTTCTCTCTTGATGGTTCCAGGAATCTCTGCCCCTGGACTGCAAAATCAGTCACTCTCCTCCTTTTGTTACAAAACATCTAGCTTTGCATTTCCAACCCTCACAGTCAGTCCTGATGGCAATTATTTACAATTGTACGGCACGAGTCTTATCCCCATCTGCTTTAATTAGCCCCATCCCAACAGGTTGGAAATCATTCACTAGAGAGTCTACATTCCCCCGCCCTGTCTGAAACTAGGCTCCCTCTTGAAAGCTTGGAAGCCAGTCACTTCCTGCCTTTGTAGCCTCCTCCATTTTGGGTAGCCAATGTCTAAGTTGTCCATCCCTGTCAACTCTGTGTATTGATGGGGTGGAAGTGATCCTCACTGTAAAGATTTGTTCCCTTTTTTGAGCTATTACATCCATAAGTATAGGTAAAGTTCATCAAATTGTAGTGGGTTACTTTTTTTTTTTTTTTTGTCTTCTTTCATCTTCTAGTCAAGTTCTAATCATCCAGCCATTGAAGCCAGGTCATGTGGGTACTATCTGGAAGTATGGGTGTTCTTGTGCATCAACCCTCACTTCATATCAGCTGGATGCTTCAATCTCTGCTCTAGTCTTCTGTGGCCATGTCACTGCCTCTAGGCCCAGTTACAGGCTGAAGACAGACTTGCAAACTTTCCATTGTGATGTTTCTGGCTGTTCCTTCTCTCTCTCTCAAGTGTCTATTTTACAGTGGTTGGCAAGGGAAGCCAAGAATCAAGACAGCCAAGCATCTTAACATTGTTCCCCTCTTTACCCATTCAAACCATGCCTTAATCTCTGTATCCCGGAGCCCTGTTGTTCCCAAGGTTGTGCATACATCATCATTTACCTCTGACCCACTTAGCCCATCCAAACCTGCCTAATTATTCTCCCATCCGGAAGGGTTGGACTTTACCTTGCTTTTTGTTTTGTTTTGTTTTTTTCCGTTTTGTTCTATCAGTTTTGGGTCTGCACTGACGATTGTTTTCTGTACTTCCTTTTAAGTTGTGCTTCCGTTTTCTTGTTCGAATATGCCCATTGAGGGGTCAAATGGTGTTTCGTCAGCCAACTGCCATTGAGCCCATTCAACCTAACAGACTGTTTCTAAGACTATCTTTACAGCTCATACAACCTCATCTTTCTCCCAAGGAGTGGCTGGTGGGGTTTGAACCACTGACCTCAGCAGCGCCACCAGGGCTCCTTATCCTAGCCTAGTAGGCACATTGCAACCAAAGCAGTCACTCATATCAGAGCCAGTACTTTGGGCAAATGTTCCATACTGTTACTAGGAGCTGCTCCCAACTGCATGGGTTGGGGGAGGCTGTACCTGGCATGTGGAACAACCTCAGTCCTTTGGGGGCTGAGTTGTAAAGTTTGCTTCCTGCCCATGTACCTCTTGTGACAAAAAACTCAGCACATGGAAAGCTTCCAGAAGGGCCCAACCCTTGGGCCCTGCGCCCTTATACTGAGCAGGGCTTTGTGTTGTGCTGGCAGGGACAGACACAGTCTAGAGAGGGACATAGGTCATGAACGCCAGGTATACTCAGGTTCTGGGGAAAACAAGGGCACATTTGTGCTCCATGTGTGTGGGCAGCACATTGCTTTCAGACCTCTGGTGAGCTCTGACTTCCACTAGACCCTGAGAAGTGCATGAAGCCATGTGGTGGAAGGCAGGCAGCAGGGATGGGTGCAGATCTGGATTCCTGCCTTCCATATATCCATATACTGATGCCATCTCCTGGGGCCTAGTGCTCCCATTGCTATACAGGGGATAGGGAGAGTTCCCCACCTCCTGCTGCAGTGACAACTATGTGATGTTAGCTGTAAGGACCCTTGATGGCACAGTGGGTTAAACATTTGGCTTGCTAACTGCAAGGTCAGTGGTTTGAATCTGGTAGCCACTCCCGAGAGCTCTCTGCTACTATAAAGATTGATAGTCTTAGAAACCATATATTGAGTTGCAGTGAGTGGAATCAACTCAATGGCAGTGGGTTTGGGTGGATTGTATTAAAGGAAGAGGGGCAAAGAACTGGGCACCTGACAGTTTGCTGTCTTCACCTGGATCTTGAGGCTCTACCAATGAGCATCTCTGAGCACAGGCTGCCCCACTGAGAAGATTCACATTCAAATTGAGATTGATGAGGAGAACCATGATTAGCCTTTGCATGATGCTAGTCCTGCCTCTAGGGAGCTTGGTGACTCCAGATGGTAAGCACTGGACTGCCGTCCAGAAAGTCTGCAGTTTGAGCCCACCAGCCACTCTGCAGGAGAAAGATGAGGCTTTCAAATGGTCCCCAAATATTTTAAAAGCCTAGGAAACCCTGTACAGGGTTGCTATGAGTGCTTGCTATGAGTTGATTCCAACTCCACAGCACATAACAACAACAGGAAACCCTAAACAGTATCACTATGACTGTAACTGACTATAAGGCACTTAACAACAGTGGTGGCAGTGGTTTAAACCCACTAGCTACTCCAAGGGAGAAAGATAAGACTGGCTGCTCCTGTAAAGATGACAGCATTGGAAACCCATAGGACAGTTCTACCTTGTCCTATAGGGTTACTATGAGTTAGAATTGACTCGATGACCTAGTTGAGCATAGAAGATAGTCTGTTGTTCAACTTCCTTTAACTGTAACAAACACCAGACCCCTATTTAAGGCAGGTTTATGCCCCTTGACCTCAAGTGTCCAGCTTTATCTCTGTCAGGTTTCTTCTTTGTTAGGCACTGCCTGGGTGGGTGGATTCTTAAAATGTTCTTGGCCCAGCATGAATGCTTACTGCAGAGCTAGGAAGTGCTATCTATATATGCTCATGCTTTTGTCATTGGAAATATTGCGAAGCACTATTCCAGTGCAAACTGCCTCTCCTGTTCTATCTATGTTCAGTGGCAGTATCAGCCTCCCAGCCTACTGCTTTGGGTACAGAGATGTTCCGGAAAGAGCCATTAGCTCTCTGCCTCCTGGTCCTACTTCACACTGGTTCTGTGTTTTAGGGTCTCTCTGAACCTTGGCTTTACCACCTATAAAGTGGGGTTAACCTGCCCATTTCTAGTTGAGAGGATCTCAAGGAACCCTGGTGGTACAGTGAGTTAAGTGTTGGGCTGCTAACCACAGGTCATTGGTCCAGATCAGATGAGGCAGTCTGTTGCTGTAAAGGTTTACAGTCTCGAAAACTGTGTGGAGAAGTTCTATTCTGTCCTATAGTGTCGTTATGAGTTGAAGTCAACCTGATTGCCTTGGGTTTGGTTTTTACTTTTGGAATTATTAGAGCAAGAAGCCCTTGTAGTGTGGACATTTAAGTGCTTGGCTGCTAACCAAAAGTTTGGCAGTTCAAACCCACCTACCAGCTCCCCAGGAGAAAGGCCTGTTGATCTGCTCCATAAAGATTACAGCCTAGAAAACCCTACAGTTCTACTCTAGCCTATAGAGCAGGGGAGGGGAACCTTTTTTCTGCCAAAATTTTTAACATCACTATGGGCCATACAAAATTATCAATTAAAAAAATTAACTTACTATATTTGGTCAAACGTGTGGCACTGTGGAATAAGCACTGGATCGTAAGGTCAGTGGTTTAAACTCACCAGCCACTCTTTGGAACCCCTATGTAGGAACCAACTTGACGGCACTTAACAACAGTGTGATGGCTGCAATTGTGGTTGCCTTGGCAGGCCAGACCAAATGATTTTGTGGGCTTTATACTGCCTGAGGGTCAGATGTTCCCCAGCCCTGCTTGCAGGGAGTCCTGCTTTCCATGAGGGTCGTGGGACACGAGCGAATACATGGAAACGTCGGATGAAGAAATGAGTACAATTTGTGAGGCTTTCAGCTT
Source organism: Chrysochloris asiatica (assembly GCF_000296735.1). Classification (NCBI taxonomy): domain Eukaryota; kingdom Metazoa; phylum Chordata; class Mammalia; order Afrosoricida; family Chrysochloridae; genus Chrysochloris; species Chrysochloris asiatica. Next base: position 220,563 of record NW_006408858.1, on the reverse strand, counting down.
GTAGGGCTCTCTGACTATTCCCTCCAGCTTCTTCCCTCTGCCCAACAAGTCTTTATTTTTTATACTTCCACTACACAGTACATGCATTGACACTTTTATCATTTCTTGAATTATTACACAGTTGGTCACAACATTCTTGCACCTGGTCATTAGACAACCTTGACAAGAATATGTCTATGATGTTCAGACTGACCTTCATCTCCTTGCCCAGCATGCGATTAAACTGTTTCTTTTTGTTTCTATTAAAAGATTATAAACTTCTATCCTACATAATGTGCTATTATTTTCGTAATAAAGGTATTCATTAAATCACTTAAGAGCTATGTGGCATAAAGCCCAACTTAGTTATTAGCTGCAAGAAATGTAGATTATTAAGTCAAAACTATTCTTCATTTAAGTTCCTTATTGTCTACTTGTTTACGCAGGTGTCTGTATGTGAGAATTCTAGCTAGTGACTGGGTGTGGTGAGGCCTATGGGGGTAGGTCAGCTTGACTCTAAATGCTATCTGTTTTTGTGGCCTCACAAATGCAGTTATTTAGGTTTTCTATGGAAAAGGAGTAATTTACACAGTTTCTCTTTGTATTCAATCCACCAAGGCTGAAAGCAATTGCTGCTAAGCTAGTTTTTCCTAAGGTTTGTAAAACTCACAGTGAAAGCTGAGAATATTGCCAAATTATATATTTTTATAAGTAAATTCAGGGCTAACTTGAAGGGAAGATAGGGGTCAGCTTTTGAGAATCATATGCCGTGCATAATGTCTCTCCTCTTTATGCGGCCTTGCCAAGCACTGAGAGTTAAGCGCTTCCCGTACCTGCTATAGAGTCACTGAGTTGGAATTGACTTGATGGCATTGGGTTTTGAGGGGAGAGTCTCAAGCTGTCCTGTATGTTGTTGCCTTGTCAAATAAATGTCATTAAAATCGACTTCTTTGTTAGGCTATCAGTCTTGTCTCAGCCCGTCTCTTTTTTTTTTTGTTTTGTTTTGTGGGAGGGGGGTGGTTTTGAAAGTGAATGATGCTTGGAACTGGTGCCACCCATATTGTTGTTAAGTCAATTCACACTCATAGTGACCCTGTGTAGCATTTCCAAGGAGTAGCTGGTGGATTTGAACTGTTGGCCTTGTTGAAGTCTAGTGCTTATCCTACAGCACCACATACGGAACATTGCAGACATTCAGTTAATGTTCTTTTCCTTCTCTCCCATAGATGTACCAGCACTTTTTAAAAACCTAAAATCATTTCCAGACCAACATGCACTCTATACTACCTGGCCTGACACAAAATGGTGTGATCAGACCACATGCGGTGTTGAATTAGACAAATGCATGTGCTTATGGTGGTGGCTCTGGAGTACTGGTGAGTCACTGTAGGATAAGCACTGAGCTGTTAACTACAAGGTTGGCTGTTGAAACCTACCAGCTGCTCATTGGAAACCCTATACAGTGTTGCTCTGAGTAAGAACCAACTGGATAGCACTTAGTCACAACTAACAACAGCATAATGTACCATGTCGTTTTTATACACCTCTGTGTACAGCAGGTTCATGCCCTTGACAGGCAAGACTCAGAATTTCAGGTGAGTGAGGGACCATCTCTGGTGAAGGAGAAAGCCAGGGTCTGGACCCACTTGCTCAGTATTTCAGCCTCTGCTCTCGATAATCCACTGCTGATTTGACAGCTGTGTAAGTGATGGCCTACTAAACCAAAATACAGTTGCTATGTATAGTATGTAGAATAACTTGGAAGGGAGTGGCTGTGGGATGGCATATTCTGATTTTATTGCTGATGAGGAATTTTTAGCACAGGGAATGGTAAAATAAGCCAGGTAAAGTATAAAGCCACAGCAAAAATAATTGACTTTCAGATTTCTGTTACCTCAGCCCTTTGTAGCCAGAGGGATTTGTTATGTATTGTTTTGTGTGCCTAGCCTGTTACTGTTATTAAGTGTCGATCTGTCGATAAGTTGGCTCTGACCCATAGCGATTCTGTACAGGGTTTCTGAGGAGCAGCTGGTGAGCTTAAACTGCTGACCTTGCAGTTCATATCGACTTTGCAGTCCAGTGCATTGACCCACAGTGCCACCAAACCCACTACTGTTAATTCAGACTGGTTGTTGTTATTGTTGTTAAGTGCCGTTGAGTCAGTTCTGACCTATAGTGACCCTGTATAGGGTTTCCGAGGAGTGACTGGTGAGCTTGAACCACCGATACTACAGTTCAAACTGACTTTGCAGTCTAGTGCATTAACCCACAGAGCCGCACCAGGACTGCACTTTAGACTGGTAGCAACCCTATAAGACAGAGTAGAGCTGCTCCATAGGATTGCTGGGGAGTCCTGTGAGCACTGTGAGTTAATGCACCAGACTGCAAAGTCATTTAAACTGCAAGGTTGGCGGTTCAAGCTCACCAGCTGCTCCTCAGAAACCCTATACAGGGTCGTTGTGGGTCAGAACCTACAGACTCTACAGCACTTAACAATAACATAAATCTTAACAGAAGCAGACTGTCAGCTTTCTTCAGCAGAGTGGCTAGTGGGTTCAGACTTTTGGTTAACCCAATGCATAACCCACTGTGCCACTATCGATGTGGCAGGTAGGAGGTTTTTAGATTTTTAAGGAGCCCATTTCCAGCTGTGTACATGACTCTAGTATAATCTGGGTCTCCATTTCTCCCTTGTTGAACAGCTGGTTGGGTTTTTGTGGTGAACCTGATGTAGCAGGCCCTGTTGGGCCTAGGCATATCTTACCCACCTCTGTTCCTTCATGTATTGACCAAACCCGAATACACACACCTTGTTAGAAAGCCCAACGATGGTGACAGTTCTGCAATGTCAGTAAATACTCTAGTGAAACTCATTTCCTTGTTGCTTCACTCACACTTTCTTTTTCCCTCTGCGTCTGTCTGTGGGTTTCTTATAGTCTCTTTTCATGGTTCTGTGGTTCCATTTCCCATCCTTCAAGGCCTATCTCAGTGCCTGTATTCCACGAAGCTGTTACCCTCTGCTTTGTCTGTAGCACATCCTCTGCTCTGACCTGAAGGCTCTAGAGCAGTGTTTTTCAGCTCTCTACCCAACCTCAGCAGCCCACAGGATGGCTCTTCTTTCTGGAGTTTTTAGATATACATGCTTCCTGTTTAACAAAGTTAAAAATTAGCCAATGATACCAAGGGATTTTGTTTTCTTTAAACTTTTTATTGTAAATTGGTTGAATGTTTACAGAGCAGATTAGTTTTCCATTTAACATTTCATACACATTCTATTTCACATCATTGATTGCCATCCTTACAATGTGACATAACTCATCTCACTTCCTCCCTGTGTTTCCTGTTTTCATTCTTCCTTTCCCAACCCTTCTGAACTTTGCCCTTGAGCCAATGCTGCCCATTTCATCTCACATGGCTGATTAAGGAGCTCTGGTAGCATAGTGGTTACGAATCAGGCTACTAATCTCATGGTCAGCAGTTCAAAATTACCAGCTTTTCTGCGGGAGAAAGATGAGGCTTTCTGCTCCCGTACAGATTTATAGCCTTGGAAACCCTGTACTGGGTTGCTATGAGTCAGAATCGACTCCATGGCACATAACAACACTTCCCTAGTGTTATTGTTCCCTGTATAGACCTGTCTATTGTTTGGCTGAAAATTGAGCCTTGGGAATGAGTTGATTTCCAGACCTGAAGGGTTCAATTAAGGGGTCATTGTCTTGGGGGATTCCACCAGTTTATTCAACCGATAAGCTTGATCTTTTTTAAGATTTTGAGTTTTGTTCCATGTTGTTTTCCCACTTTTAATGTGACTTGTGATGGGACCTTTTCAAGCAGTACAGGCATCCCGACTCTCTCCACAGTATTGATCTGACATCAGAATGGCTTGGGTCTTTGCCCTGCTGATGGGATGGTTCCTCTTTACATCCTTGCTCCTCTGTACTTTTTCTCGTGGTGCTAACTTTGGAAGAGGCTTGACTATCTCCCTCATTCCATGTGAGCTGCCTGAGCTAAATAATAATCACTGACCTTGTTTCTTTTTACTTCACTCTGCCAGGGAGCCACAGCTCTCTGTCTCTCAGAGGTTTGAAGACCTCTGTCATGTCATCTTTAAATCTTTTCCCAGGCCCTTGGTTCTCCCAGTTTCAGCTTTTCTGAACAGCCTCCATCTGAGATGGTCTCTTTATGTGTGCTACCCAGAACTGGACATGGTGTCTGGAGCTGATAACTCAGGACATGGTCATTAACACAGGACACAGACTTTTGACTGGTGATGCCCTCATGTGTCACAGGGTTCTTCATAGACCACACTTTGGGCCTATTTTGTATCACCACAAGAATTTCATTCTGTGACATGAATTGGTGGGATTGGGTTTCAAAGATGTGTAGGTATGTCTGACCTCTTCCAGCTTCCAGGCCACTAGGAGGTGACTCGTCTCTAAGGGGGCTCTAGGTCATCCATTCTTCAGTAGTTGGAGCACCAGCTCTTAATCCAAACTTGTTTCTGTAGTTTGTAAATATCTTAGTGGCCGTTAAGAGAAAGGAGCCCTTTACTAGCCAGGGTATAGTGTGCTTTTTGGAATAAGAGGCATTTGAAATATGTCTTGAAAGATGAACAGGTTTAGACATATGCTGGGACAGGCAGAGCAGTAGGGTGACAACATACTTAGAGGCAGGGGAGGGGAACGGATTCTGGTCCAGTGTGGTGAAATTCTGCACACTGTACCAAGGGTCTTGGTTGGGATCTCTGGAATGGTGGGCAGTGCCTCTGCAAGATTCTTGGTGGAAAAGTTCATAGTTTTGGATTTTCAAAAAGAGGATTGTGACCCCCCACACTAGTTAAGATTCACCAGGCTCCTCTGGGTTTCTCAAATTAGATTATACATGAGATTTGGACAATTGATTTTCCAGGTCCCATCCTAGATCCACGACCACCTCACCCTCCCCCCCCAAAAAAGAGGAAGAGATGTTGCCAAAATTGAGGCCTACGCTGGATTTGATTGACAGTGGAGTAGCTATGTAGAGTGGTCATCTGCCTCCCCAGGCACCCTCAGGAAGGGTGGGTGCCTGCATCTGTTTGTTAGTGCTTATAGGACTACTAGAGCCTAGTTTAGTTGGCTGCACTCCAGACTCACCACATCAGGCTTTCTGGAGTCTGTGGATATACTTTTTCTCTTCAAAACTGCTGGGCACCCTACCAGGCCTCTTGAAAATTCTCTGAGCACACAGAAATCTGTATCTGGGTTTAGAAGTGTATCTCTATTTCTACTCTTCTTTGGTGACACTATTATTGATAAGCCACTCTGTGGCAGTAAGATGAGGCTGCCTGCTCTTATAAAAATTAACAGCCTTGGAAACCCCTGTGTATACAAGGGGTGGGGAACATCTGGCCCTTGGGCCGTAAAAGGCTTGTGAAATCATTTGGTCTAGCCCTGCCAAGGCAACTGCAGTTTCAGCTATCACATTGTTGTTGTTGTTAGGTGCCATCAAGTTGGTACCGACTCATAGCGACCTATGCACAGCAGAACGAAACACTGTCAGATTCTGGGCCAACCTGTCTCTTCCTTTGTCCTTCTCACTCCTTCTCTTCCTCCTTTTTTGCCCTGTTCTCCCCTTCCCCAACCCTAGCTCTTCCCCTGCCCTCTCCCTTCCCCCTCTATTGCCTCTCCCCTCAATCCTCCCTCCCCTGCCTTTGCTCTTCCCCTCCCCCTATCATTGGGGGATGTCTAGGGATGCCTTGTGTGGGTGTGTGAGCTCTTCCCTGTCTTACTGTCCATACCTCAAAGTCCCTAGGAGCAGGACTCATGTGTACCCAGGATATTTATGGAGGCCACAGGGCAGTTGGCAAGTTGAATAGCCCCTCCAGTTCCATGCTCTCCCCCTACACGCGTGGCAAGAAAGTCAGGCTCCACATAGTCCAGATCACTTTTCTCCCACTGCTGGGGTTTCTGCCACCACAGACAGCAGCTGCCTCACTGCATATTAGATTAGTGCATAGAAATGGCATCTCACCCTCCTTACCAGTGACCATCTCTGCTCACTACATCACTCATTCAACATCCCCAGGTTTAGCCTCCACCCCAGACTTGCATAACCTGAATTTCTGGGGCCTGGTGGTATAGGCTGGGTGAGTGTTGGACAGCTGGGCTTGTTGGCTGCGTTTGGAGGTGCAAGCATTTCTCATTGGCCTATTCACATTTGAGGCCCGTTGTGATGGGCATGCTGCTACACTCCAATCTCAGTGTCTGGTTCTGCCATTTTGACTCCCCACAGTGCTTTATGTGGTGGGCACAGGGTCTTTAGGGCTGGATGTGGGCTTCGATCCCTAGCCTCTGTGCTACTGTAGCTGCAGCTGCACATGAATGAGGGAGCTTCTCCTGATTCTAAAGCTGCTGCGTGGGTGGGTTAAAGAGAAGGTTGCAGAGGCTGAGGAGCCAGGGCTCTCTACTGGGTGTCACCCTGAGATCACAGGTAAGAAAGCACCTGAGGGATGCAGAGGAGGCCATGTGTCACTGTGAGTTGGAATCGACCTGATGACAATAGGTTACCATCCCAGATTCTTTTTCCTCCTAAGGCTCAAGCTTCTTATCCTTTCACCAAACAAGAGGACCAGATGCGAGTGATGGTGCATGCTGGATGGCTTAGGCTAGAGTGCTTGTTGGCTGTCATTTAGTGCAAAATTGAAAGACAAGTAACGCGACAATTTCAGACTAAAGATATATCCATGTCCCGCAGGGCTCTGATGTTATCATGGTGGTGTGCTTTCTGGATGAACTCGAATTTGCATCATTAACTATATGATAACAGCATTCCTATTGGCAAAGGGTTCTACTTCTCACCCTTTATTATCTGCTGTTCTCAGGAGCCTGGTGGTGCAATGGGTTAGGCATTGGACTGCTGACTGCAAAGTTGGCAATTTGAGCCCACCAACTACTCCAAAGAAGAAAGATGCGACTGTCTGGAAACTGTATCGGGAAGTTCTACTCTGTCCTATAGGGTCGCTCTGAGTCAGCATTGACTTGGCAGCAGTGGATTTGGTTTTATTTGCAACTCTGGGTATTAGTCCTCCATTTTGCAGCTGAAGAAACTGATGCTTGGGGAAGATTTCCTGTTACTCTGGCCTAGAGTAAGAGTCTGTTCTGTGTACTGTGCATCTGGCCGTGGCAGGGTCCCTGTGAATTGCACTACAGTGTGGGGTAGACACTTCTGGCTTGCTCTGATCCCATTGTATTCATCTTTTGTAGCCTCAGCATTGAGGCCGAATTGGCACCTAAAATTTCTTAGGGTGGAAGAGTCAGGTGGGGATCCCGTTTGGTGACTCCTCTCAGGAGTTGAGGGTAACTGAAGGTAGGAGTGGTCACTGACCCAAAGAGAGAGGTGGTCTGGACTAGTCTAATACAAGCACTGTCACCGTCATGTTCAGTGGATCCTAGAGGCACAGGTGAGGGATTTGTCTCCACAAGTCAAGACATCTGTGCCCACTTCAGCTCGGGGATCAGGTTAGCATTTTCCTCTGTGGTGGTATTATTGCTTAGTTTAATTGCTAGAGTAGACCAAGTGAGTTAGGAGGGGGCTTATTATGTGGTGCCTTCCCCTGTTTGACACCCCTTTATGCTTTGTCAATCAACAGGAGCTTGAAGAAATCCGCAAATGTGGGATGAAAAACTTCCGTAACATCCAGGTTGATGAAGCTAATTTATTGACTTGGCAAGGGCTAATTGTTCCTGTGAGTATTGAACCCTTAAACTTCTTAATAGACTGTATGGTTGTGCGTGTGCTATTAGGCTTCTCTCTGCTCAGAAGGAGGCTCTTCGTCTAGGTAGCCAGCAGGTACACACAAATAGGTCATCATTCTGGCCTGTAAGTCAGGGAACACAACCTTGAGTTCATTGCTGTGTCCTGATTTTGTAAAATTCCAAGTTCCTGAGCTCTCCAGATGGAGGTTTTGTACCCTGGAGAAGGAAGAATTGTGTGTCTTCTGTTCTTCAACTGTTTTCCTCTACCTTCTGCATTCCTGGCCTCACTTACCAAGATAGGTCTTCTTCTTCTGACCTCTTGAGAGGTGGCACAGCCTCTGTTTGCTTCTTCCTGCTTGGCTCTGTATCTGTATCTCTATCCCTCTGGGCACTTGTGTCCTGGGTTTTTCCCTGGTACCCACCAACATTTTGCCTCCCATGCCTCAAACCCCCTTTCCTAGTGGTCTCCATGCTCCCCTCCTCAGGGCCTTCTCTGAGACTATGCTTTCATCAGCTGTTCCCCTCAGCTCCAGGCTTGGCTCCTGCTCCTAACAATTCAGCTGCTTTTCCTGGCCTTGTGACTCTTGACTGAGTATCTGTTCTTGGTGCATCTTATAGCCTCCTTACCCTCCAGAGACTTGACTGGTGTTTACCTCCCGTCTGCTGACACTGCTACAGACCAGTACACAGGGAACCCCCTCTTCTGTTGATGTCTGCCTGCTTGGCATCTGGTGTCTCTGGAGCCCAGGCAGCACCCTGACCACCAACTGTTCTGTAACCCATGTATCACTTACCCTAGCCTGCTGCCTTCTAACTCAAATGTGGATCTTGTTCTGGTCTCTTTGCTCTCTCATTCTGCTTCACTGGGTTCTTACTTTTGCAGGGTGTCCATGTTTCCCTAGCCAGCTTGTCTCTGGGAGTTGCCCCATCTCTCCACTGGGTTGGGAGGAAGGTGAGGGATACTTACCAGCACGTCATGTGGCCTTGAGATCAGCCATGCTCATAGCTGTGACCTCTACCGGGGCACCCCATCCTTCCTGGTCTTATCCTTATGCCTAGCCCAGTCCTCAGTCGTTACCCCTTACTTTTTCATAGGTATATCTACTCCTGGGTCAAGAAGAATATAGAACCTGCATTCTCCTTGACAGTGATTATGACTTTTTTCAGAAGTCCCTGAAACGGAGAATTGTAGAAATCAGATTTGCATTTGATTTTCATAACCATCTGGATAGCAAAGGAAAGATGTGCTCTGTAGTGTTTTAACAAATACTCCAAAACACAAAGCCGCTGCTGTGTGGAGTCCAATTCATCGCAACCCCTACAGGAAACCTTGAGATATTTCTGAGGCTGTCAGTCTGTACGGTAGCAAACTGTCACACTTTTTGTCTTGCAGAGTGCCTGGTGGGTTCCAACCTCCAACCTTTCAATTAGCAGCCAAGTACCTTAACCACTTTATCACCAGGCCTCCTTGGCAAGTGCTCAGAATGTTTACACTACGAGCTTCCTGTGTGATTGTGAAGGTGGAGCCTCTGGATTTTTTCATTCTTCAGGCACCAGTGGAAAAGCCCTTGAGTGGGAGAACTAGCCTTGGACTAATGTAGGTACTGGTCAAGTACTGAGTGGAAGGATGGCCAGACTTGCCTATCTGTCCCTTTTCTAAGATAGTGTGTGACATAAGGAGTTAACAATCTGTGGATCTTCTGAAAAGTTATAAAAATGACCCACTGAGGCGGCCTTCTGACATCTTGATGGTAGAGTGGGATGTGGTCTTGTTAGGCCAAAGATAGAGAATGCTTGGTACAACCACAGCCTGCTTGAGCCATGCCTAGAAAGCATAAGCCATAAACCAAGATTCAGGCCATGGCCAGGCTATTACCCCCTCCTTATAGCCTCTTCTCAGACCACCTTCTCACTGCCTCCCTGCATCTCTACCCAGAGCCCAGGCTTGCTGTGAGGCGCATGTAAAGCATCCTTTAAAGTGTTCTTCCCTCAAGTGGCAAAGGCATTCTTAGCAACTGTTCTCCTATGGGTTCACACTTATACCCCTGCCTGGGCCTCTGGTCTTGCTGCTTCATAGGGTCTGGACCAACTGGGAGTCTCCAACCAAACTCATCTGAGATCCTGCCGCTTGGTGTGAAAACAGTGCCAGACTGAGCCTGCCTTACAGCAGAGTGCTGGTCTGTGAGCATTGCTCAGTCAAGTTCCCTGGCTGCAGTCAGGGAGGAGGCAGGAGACCCCCTGGAAAGGGAGAGCTGTACAGGTGCATCCAGGTGGGGGACATCTTTTAACATTTTTATTGTGGTAAAATGTGTACAGCAAAACATTTGTCATTTCAACTCTTGTTGTATGTACCATTCAGTGACATTATGTTCACCATGTATACAACCATCATAAACAGTTTCTTTTTTCCTTATGGAAATTTATACACACCAGAACATTTGCCAGCACAACTTCCATATCAGTGACATGGATTATGTTTTTCATGTTGTACAATCATTCGTGCTATCTTTTGAAAAAAATATTTCACCGCCATTAACAATGCCCCTTTAGCATTGACTCTCCCTTGCCTCCTTCCTACCACCCATGGTAACTGTTAATAAACCTTGGTCTGTATATGAGGGGGCTTCAAATGGTTTGTGAAAAAATGGAATGAAAAGATAATGGCATTTTCCATGAATGTTTTGAAACCCCCTTCCTTCACGTATTTGCCTATTTTAAGTGACTTGTCTTTTTGTGACTGACTGACTGTTGTTGTTGTTATGTGCCATGGAGTCGGTTCTGACTCATAGCGACCCTGTACAGGATTTCCGAGGCTGTAAATCTTTATGGGAGCAGAAAGCCTCATCTTTCTCCCGTGGAACAGCTGGTAGTTTCGAACTGCTGACCTTGCGGTTCGCAGTCCGATTCATAACCACTACGCTACCAGAGCTCCTTGACTGACTTACTTACTAGGGTAACTCAAAAAGCATTATTACTAGGGTTCCAATTCATACATGCATATTGTGGCACTGTAGGATAAGCAGCAGACTTCTGACCACAAGGTTGGTGGTTCAAACCCATCAACGCTCCTCAGAAACCCTATACAAGGTTGCTGTGAGTCAAAACTGAAACGTCTGCACTTAACAACCACAACAACATTGTAAACAAAACATGTTTAAACGTTTCTGCCATTAGTGGATGGCTGCACATAAATGCGCTCTGTAATACATTTGTTTTAGTTAAGTTAGGGTGCTTTTAAAAGGGGATACTTTTTGTGCTTTGTGTGGTAGGAGGGACTATTTTGAAGTCACTGCTAATAGCAAAGATTTTGCACAACTCAGTTGGACATCTTCCCAAATCCATGTTGTGGCATGTTCCTTTCTTTTTGTAGCTGAGTACATTGTATGTATAGACTATGTTTTGAATATCCATTCATCTAATGAACATTTTCTTTATTTGTACACTTTGGCTTTTGTGAATAGCTCTGCAAAGAACATTGATGTACAGGTGACAATTATTTTCATATGCAATTTTTTGAAACCTGAAATTCAGAAATAAAACTGAAGGGAGAAAATATTATGCAAAATTCTGTCTTCCAGAAGCTTGGTTCATTATGGTTTGGGTCCCTGCCCTTCAGGAACTAGGCATACAGTAGTGGACTCATTGCATTAGAATTCTTCCTGACCATTTCCATAACTGCACAATAACCCATGAAATGAGAGGGCTTCAAACTTATCTTTCAATTCCGTTTTCCATGAACTTTTGAAACCCGCTCGTATTTGGGCAAAAAGAAAAACAAGCCTACTGTTACGGAGTTGATGTCGACTCATGGTGACCCCATTTGTTAACGAGCAGAAAACCATTAGGTTTTCAGTGGCTGATCACTCATGTAACCACTCATTTTATGTTAGCCGTTGAGATCCTTGCCACTTTCTGGTTTAATTATTCATTCTTAGACATCTTTATATGAAAATCTTAGTGTGTATTTGTTTTTCTGTTTTTTGTTTTTTTTTCAAAGTGAAAAGTTTACAGGGCAGATTATCAGTTTTACATTCAGCAAATCATACAACTTGTTTCATTACAATGATTATAATCACCACCATGTACCATCAGTTAACAGTATTTCTCTCTATCCACTTTACCTTTTTCTTTTCTTTTCTTTTTTATGTTTTATTGTGAATTGTGTGATAGTTTACATGGAGAACATTACCTTTGCATTCATCCTATTGTATATCATTACATTCCCATGGTTATAATCCCCTCCATGCATCATCAAACAACCAAAAGGTATACCCTGCAAGCCTGCCCCCAAGTCATCAGCACACAGCTTCTCTCCCTCTCTGGGTCTAAAGTCCCCAGCCGCTCCATCTCTCCATGTCATCATCTCTGCCTCCATGTCTCAAGTCACTGTTTCTCTGGGTAGGGTCCTGCATGCCACTCTTCTCCCTTGATGGTCCCAAGGACCTCTGCTCCTGGATTACAAAGTCATTCACTCCCCTCCTTTTTCTACAAAAAGTCTACCTCTACATTTCCAACCCTCACAGTCAGTCCTGACAGCAGTTATTCACTTTTGTACCACAAGAGACCTATCCCCATCTCCTTTCATCCGCCACGCCCAGACAGGTCAGATACTACTCAGTGGAGATTCTACTTTCTCCCATTCCCTCTGGATCTAGGCTCCCTCTTGAAAGCTTGTAAGCCAGTCACTTCTTGCCTTTGTAGTCCTCTCTGCACCCCCCCATTACCCCTCCATTTTGGGTAGCCAGTGTCCAAGTTGCCCATCCCTGTTTACCCTGAGTATCAAGAGGGTGGGAATGATCCTCACTGTACAGATTTGTTTCCTCTTTTGAGCTACTGCATCCATAGGTGTAGGTCAAGTTCATCAAATTGTATCAGATTACTCTCTTTTTTTCTCTTCTTTCTTCTTCTAGTTGAGTTCTGATCATCCAGCCATTGCAGCCAAGTCAAATGGGTATTTGCATGTGTGGGTGTTCTTGTGCTTCTCCCCTCACTTCTTATCAGCTGGACACTTCACTTTCCACTCTAGTCCTCTGAGACTATGTCACTGATTTGGGGCCCAGGAGTCCCCAGGTCTTGCCATACTGCTGGCCAATCAGGTCTCCACCGGGGTTTACAGGAGTCTGTTGAATGTCGTAGGACTTAGCTTGCAGCTTCATTGCTATTTTTCCCTCACTTCCTCTTATTTGTGACCAACGTGGTCACCAGTCACAGCGCATGTCTGCTCATGTATTCCCATTGAGTCTTAGTCTTGGAAGGGGGTTTGCCCTGAGGGGACCCGACCACTTGCCTTGATGTCTCCTGGACAAGCAACTTGCTTGTTCTTGTAGTATTTATTTATTTTCCTGTCGGTCTTTCTTTCAAGAAGTATCTTCTGTTCCTCTAGCCCGCTCCAGGCTGGTTTGCTTGTCCATTCAAGTAGAAATTTCCCACCCCAGAAGATTCTGGATGGGGTTCAGGATTCTACCCAAGGTCTTATGCAATGCAGAGGCTCCGCAGGAAGCCTCCTTCACTGGGCACATTGTAGCCCCATTTTAGGTATTCCAATCATTTATAGGCAGAAGACGGACTTACAAGCTTTCTATGGTGATATTTCTGGCTATTCCTATCTCACCCCCTCAAGTGTCTATTTTATAATGGTGTGTAAGGTAAACCACAATTCAAAAGACATCCAAGCATCTTAACAATATTTCCCCCGTTTTATCCATTCAAACCATGCCTCAATCCCTGTATCCCAGAGCCCTGTTGTTACAAGGTTGTACATACATCATTATTTACCACTGTCCCACTTAGCCCATGCAAACCTGCCTAACTGTTCTCCCATCCACTTTGTTCTTCCATTCTCTTCCCCCTTGAGTATTGCCCTCCTCCTCAACACCCAAACTATCCTGTGTCTATTCCCTACCCTGTGCTCCACCTTCCCCTCCCTTCCCTCACCCCACCCCCAGCATCCTGGTAACCAGCAAAGAATCTCCCCCCCCCCTTTGAGTATGGGCTCTTTTTCTTAGTCTTTTACAGTAGTGGTCCTATGCAGTATTTCTCCTTTTGTGACTGACTAATTTCACTCAACATAATGTCCTCAAGGTTCATCCATTTTATGTGGTGGCTTACAGCTTCCTAGCAGTTCTTCAAGGTAGTAGAATATTCCATTTTGTGTATGTACCACAGTTTGTTTATCCATTCTTCAATTGATGGGCACTTAGGCTGTCTCTATCTTTTTGCTATTGTAAATAGTGCTGCTATGAACATTGGTGTGCATCTATCTACTCGTGTTATGACTCATATTTCTTGTGGTAAGTACCAAGTAGAGGAATTGTTGGGTCATAAGATATTTCTATTTCCAACCTTCTAAGGAAGCACCATATTACTTTCTAGAGAGGCTGGACCATTTTGCAATCCCACCAGCAATGCAGGAGTGTCCCTCCACATCCTCGCCAACATTTATTGCCCTCTATTTTTTTGATCTTTGCTATTATTGCTGGTGTAAGATGATAACTAATTGTTTTGATTTGCATCTCTCTAATGGATAGTCATTGTGAGAATTTCATCATATGTTTGTTAGCTGCCTGGATTTGGTGAAGTGTCTGTTCATGTCTTGTGTCCTTTTTTTTTAATGTTTTATTGTGAATTATATGATAGTTTATATGGGAGAACTTTAGTTTTACATTCATTGCATCTTATATCATCTCACTGCCATGGTTCCAATCCCCTCCATGTATCATCAACCACCCAAAGGGTATATCCCAGAAACCCGCCCACTACACTTCCCCCTGCCTCCCTCCCCCCCCCAGTTTTTGGCCCACAGTCCCTTTCCCTCTCTGGGTCCAAGGTCCCCAGTCGATTCATCACTCCACGTCATCATCTCTGTCTCCATCTCAGGCATCTCTGTTTCTCTGGGTAGGGTCCC
>NW_006408858.1:192331-202981 GCF_000296735.1 Chrysochloris asiatica | reverse complement strand
GCTTGTCCTTTCTAGTGGGAATGTCCCACCTCATAAGGTTCTGGATGGGACTCAGGATTCCACATAAGTTCCTATACTCTGTAAAGGCTTTGCAATAGGCCTATATCACTGGGCAAGTTCTAGAACCCCTTTTAAGTATTCCAATCAGTTATAGGCTGAATACGGGCTTACAGGTTTTCTCTAATCATGTTTCCCAACATTCCTTTGTATCGCACTCAAATGTCTGTTTTACAGTAGTAAGCTAGGGAAACCAATATTCATAAAATAGTCAAGCATTTTAGTATTATTTCCCTTCTTCAAGCTATGCCAAGTTCCCTGTATCACAGAACCCTGTTGTTCCAAGGTTGAGCATGCATCACTATTTACCTCTGTCCCACTTAGGACATGCAAACCTGTGTCAATGTTCCCCTATCTATCTTTTCCTTCTTCCTCCTCCCCCTTCTTGTATTGCCCTCCCCAACACCTGAACTAAACCCCCCACCCCAACCCCATTATTGTGGTTACCTTATATTTCATTAAATCTTCCCTCCATTTAAGACAATCTGTTTTATCCTGTAATCTACGTGACCTTCTCACCACCTGGATCTCTGTTCCTCTGTGTCTACCTTCTTTCACATTGTAATTATTTTGATCATAGACTGACCTCCCAGATCCTCTGTTCTTATCATTTTATTTTGTTCTTGATTCTTCCATTTGTTGATTGAGTTCAGGGTGAGGCTGCCACGTACATCATTCTCTGTTGTCTGTTCTTGTTGGTCTCAGTCCACAGAACTAACTTTAGGGTGTTTTTCGTATCAAGGTTGGCTTTGGCAAAATCCCTTAGCTTCTGTTTATCCTGGAATGTTTTTTGTGTTGGTTTTTGTGTGTGTGTGTTTAAATGTTTTATTATGAATTATGTGTTAGTTTACATGGGAGAACATTAGTTTTACATTCATCCTATCGTATATCGTTTCATTGCCATGGTTACAATCCCCTCCATGGATTATGAACCAACCATTGGGTATACAGCACAAGCTTGGGCCCCGGTTGTCAGCACACAGCCCCTCTCCCTCTCTGTGTCTAAAGTACCCAGCTGTTCCATCTCTCCATGTCGTCGTCTCTGCCTCCATCTCCGGCATCACTGCTTCTCTAGGTAGGATCCAGCTTTCCACTATTCTCCCTTGATGGTCCCAGGGACCTCCACTCCTAGACTGAAAAGTTAATCGCTCCCCTCCTTGCTACAAAACATCCACCTTTACATTTCCAACCCTCACTATCAGTCCTGATAACAATTATTCACTACTATTTTACAAGAGGCCAATCCGCATTTCATTTCATCAGCCCTTTCTAGACAGATTGGATACTACTCAGTGGAGAGTCTACCTTCTTCCACGCCGTCTGGATCTAGGTTCCCTCTTGAAAGCTTGTAAGCCAGTCACTTCTTGCCTTTGTAGCGCCTCCGTAGCCAATGTCCAAGTTGCCCATCCCTGTCTACTCTATGTATGGAGGAGGGCTATGAATGACACTTCCTGTAAGGATTTGTTCCCTCTTTTGAGCTACTGCATCCATAGGTGTAGGTCGAGTTCATGAAATTGTATCAGATTACCCTTTTTTCTTTTTTTCCTCTTCTTTCTTCTTCTGGTTGTGCTATGATCATCCAGTCATTGAAGCCAGGTCAAGTGGGTATTATCTGCAAGTGTGGGTGTTCTTGTGTATATGCCCTCTCTTCTTATCAGCTGGATGCTTCACTCTCCACGCTAGTCCTCTGTGGCTATGTCACTAACTCTGGTCCCAAGAGTCCCCAGGTCTTGCCACATGGCTGGCCAACCAGGTCTCCACCCGGGTTCACAGGAGTCTATTGAACATTGTAGGGCTTAGCTTGCAGCTTCATTGCTGTTTTTCCCTCACTTCCCCTTATCGGTGACCACCAATCACAGTGTGTATTCCCATTGAGTCTTAATCTTGGAATGAGGTTTGCACTGAGGGGACACGACCACTTGCCTTATTTCTCCTGGGTAAGCAACTTGCTTGTTCTTGTAACAGTCGGTCTGCCTCTATTGTTTTGTATTTTTCCTGTAGGTCTTTCTTTCAAGAAATATCTTCTGTTCTTCTTGCCGCTCCAGGCTGGTCTGCTCGTCCTTTCAAGTAGAAATTTCCCATCTCTGAATGTCTGCATGTGGTTCTGGCTTCCCCCTGTATAGTCTTATGTAATGCAGAGGCTCCACAGGAAGCCTCCTTCACTGTGCATGTTGTAGCCCCATTTTAGATATTCCAATCAGTTATATTCAGAAGATGGACTTACAAGCTTTCTATGATGATGTTTCTGACTATTCCTTTCTCTCCCCCTCTAGTGTCTATTTTATAATATAATGCAAGGAAAACCAAGACTCAAAAGACAGCCAAGCTTCTTAACATTATTTCCCCCCTTTCCCAATTATCCTGGAATGTTTTGATTACATCATCGTATTTGACAGCTTTGCTGGGTAGAGGATTCTTGGGTGGCAGTTTTTTTTCTTTCAGGGTTGTATCTATGTCCCCCCATTGCCTTCTTGACTGCATGGTTTCTGTTGAGAGATCTGAGCTTAATTTGATTTGCTTGCCTTTGTGTGTTACACTTCTCTTTTTCCTAGCTGCTTTCAGGATTCTGTGCTTATCTTTGATTTTGGAGAGCTTGATTAGTATATGTGTTGGTGCTTGTTTGTTGAGCTTCTTGAATGCTTATTTTTTGCTTTTCAGGATGTTAGGGAAATTTTCTTCCATCAGCTCTTCAGCTATCTCCACTGTGGGCCTGTGTGATTGTTCCTGTTCCGGAATGCCGATAATTTTAAGTTATTCCTCTTCATGTTCTCCAACATGAATCTTAGGCCTTCTTCAGATTTTTTTATCCTTGTTTGTGCTTGCTCTTCTTAGTAGTGTTGAGAGATTTATCTTCTAGCTCACTAGTTCTGGCTTCTATCTCTTCAATTCTACTCCTTTGCCCTTCAGTGTTTTGTCCATTTCTGATACTCTATTATTAACCATTTGGACCTCTTTTTGTAGGTTTTGAATTGTTTCCAATGCTGTATCTATTTTATTTGATTGTTCCTGTAGTGCTTTCCTGACTTTCTTATTTTTCTCAACTGCATTGTATAATGTTTTGATACATTTTATAATCATTTTTCTGAATTCCTTCTCAGGCATTTCCAAAGCCTTCCCATCTTCCAGTATGGAGCATAGATCTACTTCCAGCTCATTTGCCTCAATCACTTTATCTTGTTTCTGGACATGTGCTTATATGGTCATCTGCTTCTGTTTTTTGGGCATATTCAGGAGTTATGTGTGGCCTTAATACTTAGATGGCTGTGTATTTTGGTATTTTTTATGCTTTCTGATTGCCTCCAGGTAGATGTGATCAGTAGATGGACTTCCCTTTTCACTCTTCTTCCTGAGAAATTTCAAGATGGTTGTAACGTTACTCCGGATTTAATTTTTGGCCTATTTCCTTTTTAGTCTGCCTGTCACACTCCACAATCCCCCTTCAGGCCTTTTTCCTATTGATAAACAGTTCAGGGCCAGCTGTGGCCTTTTGGTTTTAAGTGCAAACGGTCACTTTAAATTTAGAGGATATCTGTGCACCTGCGTAGTAGACCCCACTGAGGGTGACAGTGGGGTGTCCACTCGCTCACGCACCCCCTGTAGTCAGAATGGAGGTTTGCAGACAGTGAGAGATCAATGAACAGATACAAAAAAATAAAAATGTCCACACCTTTATCTCTGCATTTCTATCAGGCTTCCGTGGCTGCTCTGGTTTGGTCTCGCCTAAGAGGGCAGCTCTGGGAGCAGCTGAGTGTCTTGAATTAGAAAGCAATGAATTTCTTGCTTCTGCTATAAATTCCCTTAGCTGTAAGCCTTCCAACCTTCTAAATTTCCTTAATATGTGGTTCAGAGTTCTGGCACCATCCCCTGAGCCTACCTGGTCCTGTATTTTGTGTTGTTCTTGACAGAGCTCTTTACCGCCATCTTGTTTGTTCCCCTGTATTTGTTTTTTTTGGTGTGTTTCTTTTCTGTCTTGAACTTTTTATTGTGCTTTAGGTGAAAGCTTGCCCAGCAAATTAGTTTTACATTCAGTAATTCATATACAAATGGGTCCATGACATTGGTTGCAATCCCCGCAGTGTGTCAGTAGTCTCCCTGTTTCCTCCCTAAATAAATAAAATTGATGCCTATTTGTGTTCCTTTGGACACCGCCCATACAAGTGCCAACACTCATCCTTTGCTGTTATCGAGGGTGTTGGGCATTTTTAAAGAAGGTTCTGAGTGGCAGGTACTTGAGAGCCCAGGTGCTGTGGTCAGAACCACAGCCCTGGCTTGGTCACAGGGCAAGTTACACAGTTATGCAGGTATTCCCAGTCTGTCCCAGTTACCTTCCCTATGTAATGGGAACAATACTTCACTTCTGTTGTTGCTGTAAAAGGGCAGTGTGACTCTGTGGTAGAATTTTCACCTTTTGTGCAGAAGACCGGGTTGTATTGCTATGATGCTGGACAAGATTCAGTGGAATTTCCAGTTTAACATTGACTAGGAAGAAATTTCTGGTGACCTGTTAGGCTAGATGTCCAAATCCAGGGCATCAACTATAGGGGAAGACTCTTTGTAGGCTGTAAGGGAAGGCTCTTGTTGCCTTTCACTGCCCATGGTCCCAGCATTCCTTAGAAAGTTCCATGTGTCTTGGCATCAATCTTTACCTGGGTATAGGAGGTTCTCAGTGCAGGTGTACCCTAAGTACAAAGGGTGCTCTTCTTTTTTGGTGGTAGTCATAATTCTCCCTCTCGCTCTCTTTGAGATAAAAGGTGATGCAGGCCACACCCCAGAGAAATATCTCTTACATGGAATCAAAGGATATGACTTGAATTAGGATGTCTGGTGTGACCTACTTTCAAAAACTAATACTGAAAACCTATGTATTACAAGGAGCTCTGGTAGCGTAGTGGTTACGAATCGGGCTGTGAACCTCAAGGTCAGCAGTTCGAAACTACCAGCTGCTCTGCGGGAGAAAGATGAGACTTTCTGCTCCTGTAAAGATTTACAGCCTCGGAAACCCTGTTCAGGGTCACTATGGGTTGGAACCGACTCGACGGCACTTAACAACAACAACAATGTATTACAACAGTCTGGAACTGTTGAACATGGGGTTGCCATGAACCTAGGGCCAACTGGAAGGCAGCTTACAACAACAATTGTGAAAGTTCAGTAAGAGTAGGGATGTGGAGTATTGAGCCAGGTAAGCTAGATACTCCTGTTATTTAAGAAAAAAAACAAAACAATCTGTTGCTCACAGAGTCGATTCCAACTCATAGCTACCCCATAGGGTTAGGGTCAGGGCGTCCAGAGGGTCTCCAAGGCTGGAAATCTTTCTCCTACAGAATGGTTGGTGAGTTTGAACCACCAACCAGTGGGTTAGTGATCAAGCCCTTAATATCTGTGCCACCAGGGATCGTGTTATTTAGAGAAAATAATTGAGTTTTTTTTGTGGCCACTGTGAAAAACTGTTAGGCATTTTGTAACAGAGCCTGTGAAACGAACCTACAGAAGAATTCATTGTTGGCAACTTGATGGGTATAAAAGATTCTATTCTGTGCATTTAAAAACAAAAACAAAAACCTTTTTTTATTGTGAATTTACTGAAGGTTTGCAGCTTTACATTCAATAAATTGTATACTTTGTTTCATCTCAGTGATTACAATTTCCTCCCTATAACAACAATTATGTTACTTCCTCCCAGTGGCTTCCCATTTACATCTTATATTTCACAGATTAACAAAGCAAACATATTTTCTGTGGTCCTCTAGATTCCATAGCTGCTCTATCTCTCCATGCCACTGTCTCTGCTATCACTGCTTTTCTTGGTAGGGATCTCACACTCTACTTGTACTCTTCCTTCTTGATGGTCCTGGGATTGTCTGTTCCTGAAATGAAAGATTAACTACTTCCCCTTTTAGTTATAATCTTCTACAATTATAGTTGTGACCATCACAATTAATTCTGTTAACAATTAACTCACAATTGAATCATAAAATCCTATCACCATTATCTCCCATCTCTCTGGAAAAGAGGGAAACTATTCAGTGGGGATTCTATCTTACTTCCCTCCCACTCCCCCACCCTCATTCTGAAACTAAACACACTCAAGAAGCCAGCCACTTCTTTGTAGCCCTCTTCCATTTTTGATAGCCAATGCCTAAGTTGCCTATCCATATCTTGAGGAAACAAGCGTCCTCCTTGATACGAAGAATTCTTCCATTCCAGTTTTTGAGCAACTGCATCCATAAGCAAAACTTCATCAAATTATAGCGATTTGCACTTGGCTACAATATCAAACATCTTTATCTGGTCAGCTAGCAATCCAAGCTAGGTCAAATTGGATACTAGCTGTAAGTTTTGGAGTTCACACACACCTCCCTGTATTTCAGACCAGCTGCCCACTTAACTGTCAGCCCTAGCCCCCAGGGGCTAGGTCATATTCTTTGCATTTTTAATGCCGTTATTGAAGTTTTTCAAAATGTATTTATTGACTACTTACACAAGGGGATTTCAAAAAGTTCATGGAAAATGAAATGAAAAGATACTGGAATTTTTCCACAAACTTTTTGAAGCTCCTTCAGATTTCTGCATATATTTTCTGTAAGGGTTTAATATGTTTCTTTGTTGAATTGTTAGTAACTCTATATATTTATCCTTTGTGTCTTCTGTTTTCATTTTATTCATTCAACTATTCCTAACCTGGGTGTTTGTTTCTTTTTCTTTTAATGAGAAATGAGTGGGTGTCATTCAACAATCAGTTGGAGTATGCCTAGTGATTGTTTCAAAGTGGCCTATACCCTTTCTTCATCACAGTGGACTTTAAAGAAAAATTCCATTGCATAAAATTTACTCATCTTTAAGGAGCTTACATCTGTCTTTAGTTTCTTCCCCTCATCTTTGTTCTGTCATATTCACTAATTTTTGCTTTTAAGTTATGATTTCTTCTGTTTCCTTGGTGTTTTGCTCTCTGTTCTTTTTTGGTTTCATGAGTTGAATGCTTAGGTCTTCTTCATTGCCTCTGAGTCAGCTAATCATGGTGCTTAACCATTTAGTGCCATATGCATAGGTTTTGAAGATTACTTGTGACTCCTGGCTGGGGTTTCTTTCTGACAAGGCTGTTCCTAGACCTTGTCATCTGTGCTTTGTACTGTGGTTGGCGCTGTAGCCAGTCTGCCCCAGCTTCCTTTGTCTTTGGGCATAAAGAGTACAAACCATGTGAGGCAGCTTTGTATCTTTTGTCTATCAAAGGCTGTCTCAGTGCATGTTTCTGAAAATAAAATCAAGATTCTCTGGTGCGGCCTTGCTCTCCTTGGTATCCACCTGGCCAGCCTGCTGGAAGGGAAATAGAGTCCTTCAGGCCCCACCTGGTTTAACTGACTGCCACAGCAGCCTCTGGCACTCCCTGCTTCCCTGTAAATGCCTGTGTGAATGTGTGATTCCTCCTGTTCTGGAATGGCACTAATTCTTAAATTATTCTTAATGTTATCCAACATGAATCTTAGATTTTCTTCAGATTTTTTTAAATTCCTTTTCCTGCTTGCTCTTCTATCTTAGCAGTGCTGAGAGATTTGTCTTCCAGCTTGCTAGTTCTGGATTCCATCTCTTCAGTTCTACTCCTTTGCCCTTTCAGTATATTGTCCATTTCTGATGTTGTTGTTGTTGTTATGTGCCATGGAGTCAGTTCTGACTTGTAGCGAGGCTATAAATCTTTATGGAAGCAGAGAGCTTCATCTTTCTCCCGCAGAACAGCTGGTAGTTTCAAACTGCTGACTGTGAGATTCACAACCTGATTCATAACCACTACCCTATCAGAGTTGGTAGTCTATTATTAATTGTTTGGATGTCTTTTTGTGGGTTTTGAATTGTTTGCAATGCTGTATCTATCTTTTTTCTGTTTTGTTAAATGCCTGAATCTCTGTTTACTAAACATCAAGATAAGCAAATTTTAATTACAGTTTGGATTTTTCAGTTTCAAGACTTAATTTTACATTTCAGCTTACAATAATAAGATAAATATGGTTTAAACTTAAGATGCATGGATTCTGAATAGAGCAATTTACACATACAATGCAATTCCAATCCAGATTCCAACAACATTCTTCAAAGAGATGGAAAGGACAATTACTAAATTTATATGGAAAGGAAAGAGACCCAGGATAAGCAAAGCACTGCTTAAAAGGAAGAACAAGGTTGGAGGTCTCTCACTCCCCAATTTCAAACTTTACTACATGGCTATAGTGGTCAAAACAGCCTGGTCCTGGTACAATGAAAGATACATTGATCAATGGAACAGAATCGAGAATCCAGAAATTAATCCAGCTACATACAGCCAAATGATTTTCGACAAAGTGCCTAGGCACATTGCATGAGGAAGAGACAGTCTCTTTAATAAATGGTGCTGGCAGAACTGGAAAGCAATATGTAAAAGACTGAAACAAGACCTTTTGCCTTACGCCCTATACAAAAAACGAACTCAACATGGATTAAACATCTAAATGTGAATCCCAAAATTATGAAAATTGTTAATGAAAAATAGGGACAAATGTGAGGGTGCTGATTCAGGGCATGTACAGACTACCACACATTTTGAAAAGTACACAAAAGTAGATAAAATAGATGAGTGGGACATACTAAAACTTATATGCATCAAAAGACTTCACCAAAAGAGTAAAAAGGGAACCCACAGACTGGGAAAAAAATCTTTTGCAGTGACACATCAGACAAGGGACTCATTTCTAAAATATATAGGAAAATACAACACATCTACAGAAATAAGACAAATAACCCAATTAAGAAATGGGCACAGGACATGAACAGACACTCACCAGGCAGCCAACAAAACTTATGAAGAAATGTTCTTGATCACTAGCCATTAGAGAGATGCAAATCAAAACAACAATGAGATATCATCTAGCAATAACAGCAAAGATCAAAAAAGTTGAGGACAGTAAATGCTGGAGGCAATGTGGAGAGACTGGAACACTCCTGCATTGCTGGTGGGACTGCAAAATGGTCCTCTGGAAAGCAATATGGCGCTTCCTTAGAAGGTTGAAAATAGAAATACCGTATGATCCAACAATTCCTCTACTTGATATTTACTCATAAGAAATACGAGCCATAACACAAGTAGATATATGCACACCAGTGTTCATAGCAGCACTATTTACAATAGCAAAGAGATGGAGACAGCCAAAGTGCCCATCAACTGAAGAATGTATAAGCAAACTGTGGTACATACACACAATGGAATATTATGCTACCTTGAAGAATAACAAGGAAGCTGCAAACCCACCACTTAACATGGATGAACCTTGAGGACATTATGTTGAGTGAAATTAGCCAGTCACAAATGGAGAAATACTGCATAGGGCCACTACTGTAAAAGACTAAGGGAAAGAACCCATACTAAAGGCAGGGGAGGATCCTTTGCTGGTTGCTAGGATGTGGGGGGTGGGATGAGGGGAGGAACAGAAAGGTAGAGCACAGGATAGGGAATAGACACAGGCTAGTTTGGGTGCGGGGGAGGGGGCAATATACAAGAAGGGAGAGGAGAATGTAAGAACAAAGCGGATGGGAGAACAAGTAGGCAGGTTTGCATGGGCTAAGTGGGACAGAGGTAAATAATGATGTATGCGCAACCTTGAAACAACAGGGCTCTGGGGTACACGGATTGAGACATGGTTGGAATGGGGAAAATGCTTGGCTGTCTTTTGAATCTTGGTTTTCCTTGCATTACGGTATAAAATAGACAATGGAAGGGGAGAGAAAGAAAAAGCCAGAAATATCACCATAGAAAGCTTGTAAGTCCGTCTTCTGCCTATAACTGATTTGAATACCTAAAATGGGGATGCAACGTGCCAGTGAAGGAGGCCACTTGTGGAGCCTTTGCATTACATAAGACTATAGGTGGAATCCTGAACAGCATTCAGAATCTTCAGAGGTGGGAAATTTCCCCCTGAGAGAATGGGCAGACCAGCCTGGAGGGGCTAGAAGAACAGAAGATACCTCTTGAAAGAAAGACTAACAGGAAAAATACAAAACAAGAGAGGCAGACTGACTGTTACTACAAGAACAAGCAAGTTATCCGCCCAGGAGACATCAAGGCAAGGGATTGGGTCCCCTCAGAGTAAACCAGCTTCCAAGACTAAGACTCAATGGGAATACATGCTCTGATTGGTGACCCATGTTCGCCACCAAAAGGGGAAGTGAGGGAAAAACATCTATGAGGCTGCGAGCTAAGCCCTACAATGTTCAATAGACTTCTGTGAACCCAGGTGGAGGGAGACCTCGTTGGCCAGCAGTGTGGCAAGACCTGGGGACTCTTGGGCCCAGAGTCAGTGACATAGCCACGGAGGACTTGAGTGGAGAGTGAAGCATCCAGCTGATAAGAAGAGAGTGCATATGCACAAGAACACCCATACTTGCAGATAATACCCTTGACCTGGCTTCAATGACTGGATGATCATAGCACAACCAGAAGAAGAAAGAAGAGGAAAAAAAGAGTAATCTGATACAATTTCATGTACTTGACCTACACCTATGGATGCAGTAGCTCAAAAGAGGGAACAAATCTTTACAGCAAGATTAATTCCCACCCCCTCCATACACAGA
>NW_006408858.1:189940-191635 GCF_000296735.1 Chrysochloris asiatica | reverse complement strand
AGAGCAGCTGTGTGCTGAAGACTTGGGGGGGTGTGGGGGGGTGGTAGTGTAGGGGGCAGGCTTGCAGGGTATACCCTTTCGTTGGTTGATGATGCATGGAGGGGATTGTAACCATGGCAATGATACAATAGAATGAATGTAAAAACTAATGTTATCCCATGTAAACTATCATATAATTCACAAAACATTTAAAAAAAAATTAAAAGCAATAGTTTAAATGCATTTATAAGGGACAAAGAAAGTTCTAAGTGCTTTTGCACTCAGCAACCTAGAGTTTAGCTACCCTTTACATGTGTGATACACGCTTAGTTTTTTTAAAAAATGTTTTATTGTGAATTATGTGATAGTTTACATGGGAGAACATTAGTTTTACATTCATCCTATTGTATATCATTTCATTGCCATGGTTACAGTCTCCACCATGCATCATCAACCAACCAAAGGGTATACCCTGCAAGCCTGCCCCCTGGTCATCAGCACACAGCCCCTCTCCCTCTCTGGGTCTGGAGTCCCAGCCACTCAATCTCTCCATGTCATCGTGTCTGCCTCCATCTCTGGCATCACTGTTTCTCTGGGTAGGGTCCGGCATTATGCTCTTCTCCCGTGATAGTCCCAGGGACCTCCGCTCCTGGACTGCAGTCAATCACTCCCCTCCTTTTGCTACAAAATGTCTATCTTTACATTTCCAACCCTCAGTCAGTCCTGATAGCAATCATTCACTATTTATTGTGCCATGTGAAAGCCATCCCTTTCATCAGCCCCTCCCAGACAGATTGGATACTACTTAGTAGAGATTCTGCCTTCCTCTGTGACCTCTGGATCTAGGCTCCCTCTTGAAAGCTTGTAAGCCAGTCACTTCTAGTCTTTGTAGCCCCCCATTTTGAGTAGCCAGTGTCCAAGTTGTCCATCCGTGTTTCCCTGTGTATCGATGGGGTGGAAATGGTCCTCGCTGTAAAGATTTGTTCCCTCTTTTGAGGTACTGCATCCATAGGTGTAGATAAAGTTCATCAAATTGTATCACATTATTCTTTTTTTTCCTCTTTCTTCTTCTCGCTGAGTTTTGATCATCCAGTCATTGAAGCCAGGTCAAGTGGGTATTATCTGCAAGTGTGGGTGTTCATATGCATATGCACTCTCTTCTTACCAGCTGGACACTTCACTCTCCACTCTAGTCCTCTGTGGCTGTGTCCCAGGAGTCCCCAGGTCTTGCCATACTGCTGACCCAACCAGGTCTCCACCCAGTTCGCAGGAATCTATTTAACATTGTAGGGCTTAGCTTGCAGCTTCATTGCTGTTTTTCCCTCACTTCCCCTTATCAGTGACCAACGCCTGTGTGCTCGTTTATTCCTATTGAGTCTTAGTTTTGGAAGGGGGTTTGCCCTGAGGAGACCCGACCATTTGCCTTGATGTCTCCTGGGCGAACAACTTGCTTGTTCTTATAGTAGTCAGTTGGACGGCCATTATTATTATTTTTTTGTTTTTGTTTTTAAGTTTTTTGTTTTTTTTTTAATTTAAGGTTTTTATTGTGGATTGAGAGAACCTTTACAGGGCACATCATCAGTTTCACATTCAACCATTCATATAACTTGTTTCATTACACTAATTATAATCCCCTCCATATACCATGAGTTAAAAGTATTTCTCTCTATCCACTTTAGCTTTTTAAAACACACACACACACACACACACACACAC
>NW_006408858.1:156573-176702 GCF_000296735.1 Chrysochloris asiatica | reverse complement strand
CTGGGTAGAGGATTCTTGGGTGGCAGTTTTTTTCTTTCAGAGTTTTATTTATGTCTCCCCATTGCCTTCTTGCCTGCATGGTTTCTGTTGAGAAATCTGAGCTTAATCAGATTTGCTTGCCTTTGTATGTTATATTTGTCTTTTCCCTAGCTGCTTTGAAGATCCTGTCTTTATCTTAGATTTTGGAGAGCTTGATTATTACGTCTTGGTGATTACCTTTTATGGTCTATCCTTCCTGGGGTTCGTTGAGCTTCTTGAATGCTTATCTTTTTACTTTTCATGATGTTAGGAAAGTTTTCTTCCAGAAGCTCTTCAACTATCTCCTCTGTTGACTGTTCCTGTTCTGGAATGCCAATAAGTCTTATGTTGTTTTTCCTCCTCATGTTATCCAACATGAATCTTAGGCCTTCTTCAGATTTTTTAAAATCCTTTTTTTGTGTTTGTTCTTCTATCTTAGTAGTGTTGAGAGATTTATCTTCTAGCTCACTAGTTCTGGCTTCTATCTCTTCAATTCTAGTCCTTTGCCCTTTCAGTGTATTGTCCGTTTCTGATATCTATTATTAATCGTTTGGACCTCTTTCTGTAGGTTTTTAATTGTTTCCAAGGCTGTATCTGTCTTATTTGATTGTGTTCCTGTAGCATTTTCCTGACTTCTTCCTTATTTTTCTCAACTCCATTGTACAGTGTTTTTTTTTTTTTTCATTGTATAGTGTTTTGATACATTTTATAATCATTTTTCTGAATTCCTTCTCAGGCATTTCCAAAGCCTACCCATCTTCCAGTATGGAGTGTAGGTCTACTTCTAGCTCATTTGCCTAAGTCACTTTATCTCGTTTCTGGACATGTGCAGATATGGTCATCTACTTCTGTTTTTTGGGCATATTCAGGGGTTATGTGTGGCTTAATACTTAGATGGGTAAGTATTTTGGTATTTTTATGCTTTATGATTGCCTCTAGGTAGATGTGGTCAGGAAATGGGCTTCCCTTTTCACTTTTCTTCTTGAGAAATTTCAAGATGGCACTGTAGGTCGTTTTGATGTAACTTAGGATTTAATTTTCGGCTTATTTCCTTTTTTGTGTGCTTGTCCCGCTCCACAATCCCCGTTCAGGCCTTTTTTCTATTTGTAAACAGTTCAGGGCCGGCTATGGTCATTTGGTTTTAAGTGGAAACTCTCTCTTTAAATTTCTAGGAGATCTGTGTGCATGTGTAGTAGAACCCTCCGAGGGTGGGGCTGGGGTGTCCACTAGCTCAGGCACTCCTATAGTCACCAGAATGGAGGGGCTCACACAGCAAGGGACCAATGAACAGACATCAAATAAAAAAGAATGTCCATACCTTTATCTCCGTGGTTCTGTCAGGCATCTGTGTCCGCTCCGATCTTTCCCCACTTGGTTTCACTGAAGATGGCGGCTCCTGGAGCAGCTGAGCGTCCCGAACTAGAAAGCAATGGCCTTCTTGCTTCTTCCACAAATTCCCCCAGCTGTAAGCCTTCCAACCTTCTAAATATTCCTTTATATGTGGTTCAGAGTTCTGGGACCATCCCCTGAGCCTGCTTTGTCTGGTATTCTTTGTTTTTGCTGACAGAGCTTCTTAATGCACTTCCACCCCATCCGCCATCTTGTTTGTTCTCTCCCTGTAAATTTTGAGCAAGTCTGTGTTCATGCATAGTAGAACCCTCCTAATCATTAGAATGGGGGTGCGCAGACAGCGAGAGTCTAATGAATAGAGGAAAGTAAAAAGAGAACGTCCACACCTTTTTCTCCATGGATGTGTCAGGTGTCATCCTTGGCTCTGATCCTTTCCCTGTTCCGTCTTGCCCAAGGTGGTTGCTCCAGGACCCGCTGAAGAGACTGGCTGATCAGAAAAAAAACCAGTTTTCTTGCTTCCACCGTAAATTACACTGGCTGTAAGCCTTCAGACTTTCTGAATATTCCTTTATATGTAGTTCAGAGTTCTGTGACTGTTTCCTGAATGTGCTTCATGCTTCATCCAGTATTCTGTATTATTGCTGCCAAATTTCCTCACTGTACTTCTTCCTGATCTGCCATCCAGCTCTACCCCCTTTCCCTCCTGAGTCTTCTGTGATGCTCCCCTCCTCCTGGCCTTAGGTAGTCACATCCTCCTCTAGTTCCCTCCAATTGTTTCACCTAATGAGGATGCTGTTGACAGCAAGTAAGAAAGTACCTGATTCAGCTTGGCTCAGAAAAGGGCAGTCTGCCCCACTGGGGGGTGCTCCCATAATGAAGCTGAGATCCAGTTCCATCTTGTCCATGGGTCAGCTCTCTACCTAGTTGTAAGCACTGGAATCCTGTGTTGTTGTTGTGAAGTGCCATTGAGTTGATTACGACCCATCGCGACCCTGTGTAGGTTTTCCAAGGAGCAGTTGGTGAGCTGGAACCACCAATCTTGAAGTTCAAACAACTTTGCAGTCTGACGAATCAGCCCACAGCGCCTCACCAGCACTCCTGTGTAGACCCCGCAATATTGGAGGGGGAGGAAAGAATGTGGAGGGGACGCCATTCTCTTTTTTGTTTGTGTGCCTCTTTTATTGACTGATTTATAGTGAAACAAAGGAGTTCTGGTAGCATGGTGATTAATACATGTTGGGCTGCTAACTACAAGGCCAGCAGTTTGAGTCCACCAGGTGCTCCGCAGAAGAAAGGTGAGGCTGTCTGCTCCCGTAAAAATTTATAGCTTTGGAAACCCTATACAAGGTCACTATTAGTCAGAACCAACTCCACAGCACATCCACCCCCATATTTAAATAATTGTCTATTCTCATGATGTTTTAAGAAAGAAAACAGAGTAAACGCTAATACTCTGTACCTAGTTTCCCCCAAGGAGCTCTGGTGGCACAGTGACTTAAGCTTTGGACTGCTCACCGAAAGGTTAGTGGTTCAAATCCAATGTGGTAGAACCTGCTCCTTATTATTTCTGAGACTGTGAATCTTTATAGGAGCAGACTGCCTCATTTTTCTCCCACCAATTTTGCAGTTAACAGCCCAAAGCTTAACCTCTGGTCTACCAGGGCTCTGGAGACCTCTGTTGGCAAATCCAGGAACTGCAGGTCAGGGCATTGGCTGAAGACTGCTGCAGGCTTACATCCCAAGAACCCAAGATCAGGATCCAAGGATAGAGCAGGGTTTCCAGACTGTTTTCCATAGGAACTACCTTCCCACTAACTGTGTGACAGGTCCACTTTCTCCACACCATCGCTTGCCATTGTCCTTTTTATTCTAGCCATCTTTGTGGAGGTGAAATGGAATTTTACTGTAGTTTTGATTTGCATTCCCTTATGAGTAAAAATGTGGAGCATCTTATTAGGTGCTTATTGACCATTTGTAGAACTGACTTCTCTGGAGGAATGTCATGTACATTCTTTTCTCACCCCCCTTTGTTTTAGAATTCATTTGTGTTGAAAATACATATGAGAGCATACACTGATTGAACAACTTCTGCATGTGCAAATCAGTGACATTGATTACATTTTTCAAGTTGAGCACCCACTTTCACCCTCCTTTTCTGAGTTGTTTCCCATGAATATAAACTTACTGCTCCCTGAGCTTTCTGTCTAATCTTTCAAATTGCTGTTGTGCATTTGATCCCATATGCAGTAAAGCCTGGCAAAGCCAGAACCTGCATAAGGTGGAAAGCTATCAGAGAAGGAACCTAAGGCAGAAAACTTCCCAGATCTGGGAAAACAAGGCAGTCTTCTTGAGTTTCAACTCTCATAGGTTGAACTTTGATTTCACAGTTGTTATTGTTCTATGTAGTAGAGTCATTTCTGACTCATGGCAACCTATACAACAGAGTAGAACTCTCCAGGCAAAGGGGGTATAGCTACAGTGCTTACAGCATCGTCCTTTATATCTGTCTGCCTACCTAGAACAGAGGTGGCCAGGGAGGTTACCAGCACAGTGTATTCCTCTAGCCCTACCTACACTCTACATTTTCTACAAGAAACATGGATTTAAAATATTACTTTGTAATGAAACAATGTTGTTTTTATAAATATGTTATTGTTAGATCCTGTTGACATGGTTCTGGCTAATAACGACCCTGTGTACAGCAAAACAAAATGCTCCCCAGTTCTGTGCCATCCTCACAGTCATTCTGATGCTTGAGCTCATTATTGTAGCTACTATGTCAGTCCATTTCATTAATGGTCTACCTCTTGTTCACTGATCTTCTGCTTTACCAAATACCATGTTCTCTCCAGAGACTGGTCCCTCCAAATAACGTATCCAAAGACCAT
Organism: Chrysochloris asiatica; assembly: GCF_000296735.1. Taxonomy (NCBI): domain Eukaryota; kingdom Metazoa; phylum Chordata; class Mammalia; order Afrosoricida; family Chrysochloridae; genus Chrysochloris; species Chrysochloris asiatica. The sequence continues at coordinate 172,446 of NW_006408858.1, read as the reverse complement.
GAGAGGAAATCTCGCCATTCTCACTTGTAAGGAGCATTCCAGCTGTATTTCTTCTAATACGTATTTGTTATTTTAGCTGCTCATGTTTTATTCAGTGTTCTTTGCCAATACTGTAAATCTAATGAATCACTTCTTTTCTGGTCTTCACATTCATATGAGGCAGTTGAAAGTACCATGACTTTGGTCAGGTTCTCCTTAGTCCTCAGGGTGACATTTTTGCTGTTTAACACTTTAAAGAATTCTTTTGCAGCCTATTTGTCTGGTATGATATGTTTGCTTTTTTTGACAGTTGTTTCCATGAGCCTTGATTGTAGATCCAAGTAAAATAAAATCCTTGACAACTTTAATCATTTATCATCATGTTGCTAATTGGTTCCGCTTTGAGGATTTTTGTTTTTTTAGATTGAGGTATAATCCATACTGAAGGTTGTGGGCTTTGATCTTTACCAGTCAGTCCTTAAGTCTCCTTTGCATTCAGCAAGCAAGGTTGTATCATCTCCATATCACAGGTTGTTAATGAGTCTGTCTCTAATCCTGAAATTATTTACTCAGCATATAGATTGAGTATGTATGGTGAAAGGATACAACCCTTATGCAAACTTTTCCTGATTTTAAACTCTTCAAACAACTGTTTCTACTTGAACATAATTAAGTGTTCTGGAATTCTCTCAGTATTATCCATAATTCGTTATGATCCACACAGTTGAATGTCTTTGCATATTCTTAGTGAATGTAGATGCTGGATTTTAGAAAACAGAAAAGTCTGTTCTTTGTTGGCTCACTTTCTAGGTTGCCTCCTTGCCCTGCCTCTCTGCCTTGCTCTTGAGCTCCTCTCCTTGCCTTCCCTTAAGAAGTTAGTGATCTGGTCAAGTACTTCTAGCTACCACTGAAAAATTCAGCTGACTGGACGAAGTTTTGTTGCCTAGATTTTCTATTTGTAGTCAAGCCCAAGAGCTTGGTTAAGCTTGGTGTTTTGATAACTACCAGGGTATTTCAAAGAGTTTTTGAAAAATGGAATTTTTCCACAAACTTTTTAAAGCCTCCTCATATGATAGTCCTGGTGTGGTGCTGTGGGTTAATGCGCTAGTCTGCAGAGTCAGTTTGGACCACAAGGTCGTTGGTTCAAGCTCACCAACCACCCTCAGAAACCCTCTACAGGGTCGCTATGGGTCAGGACCGACTTGACGGCACTTAACAACAACAACAAAACTTATGATAGCTCTGGGACCTCTTGTCTCTTGGCCTCTGGTGACTTGTGTGATTGTCTTGTACCAATAGTAGGCACACTGGAAGTCCCTTATTGTTGGAGGTGGTCCTTATGTAATGGAGGGCCATCAGAGAGCATTTTCTCCTCTTGCCTTGCCCCTGGGCTACATCCCAGACTTCCTTGCCTCCTGCCTCCTTACCATAGCTACAGTTTTCATCAGTTCTCGAACCTTCCTTTTGATGCTGGAGTCTTACTTCTCTATAAGTATTCTTCCTCATTTGGTCAGTCCATTGCACCTAAAATCAGCCAAGGGGAACCTTGTGGCTCAGTCACAGCTATGATACAGGGCAGTGTTTTATTCTGTTGTACCTTGGGATTGCTGTGAGTCAAGGCTGACTTCACAACAATAGTGTAGGTTGTGTGCCTTCCAGTTTTATGAACTCCTTGTGAGCAGAATATGTTTTTGTGTCATGATGTACAGGAAAAGGCCTTGAAGGGACCTGGCCATGTAGCAGTGGGCTTACAGGGGTCACACTGGGCAAGAACAGCTGGTGGCTTTATTTATTTTCTCCAGCAGCGCTTCTATTTATTCTCTGATTTTCTTTGTTCTTCTTGTCACCCATAGGTTATTCCTCTTCATATTGTCCAACATGAAACTTAAGACTTTTTTTTCAGATTTTTTCTGATTGTTCTATCTAGCAAGATTGAGAGATTTATCTTCAAAGTTGATAATTCTGGCTTCCATTGATTCAATTCTACTCCTTTGTCCTTTCAGTGTTTTGTCCATTTCTGATATTTTAGTATTGGTCATCTGGACCCATGTTTGCAGGTTTTGTATTGTCTCCAATGCTGTATCTGTTTTGTTTGATTGTTCTTGTAGTACTATTCTGAATTCTTCCTTATTTTCCTCTACCTTTGTGTGGAACATTTGGCTGTATCTCAATATAATTCTCCTGAATTCTTTTTCAAGTATATCCAGTGTTGCTTCTTCCTCAAAAGCATTTTCTAGCTCTTCTCTTGGTCATGTTTGAACTACTGTGTCTTGTTTCTTTATGTGAGCAGAAAATTTCTGCTGCTTTTTAGGCATTGTGGTAGTGGTGTATTTATTTGTATTAATTTGATGAATGTATGTACTCCTGATGGATGTATGTAGGAGATGAGCTTCTTTGTTCACTGTTTGTGCAGTTGAATTCAGAGTGGTTATAGCAGATGTTGTTTCTAAACAAAAACCAAACCAAACAACAACAACAATTTAGCCCACAAAGCTGAAGGGGGAGGCAGGACTGAAAATCAGTGGTTTTCTCTCCACCAATTGGCAGTGTGCTCTGCCACCTAACTGACCTTTTGCCTTCACAGCTATCTCAGAAAGCTCAAATTGGCCACTCTGTGACCAGAGGGCGGGCCCACACAGATCACCCACCTCCTTTCCCCCTTTTTTTTGCTGTTCCCTCTACCCCATGCTTTTTCCCTTTAGCCCTGTCTCCTAGGAGAGGCAGTCCAGGGCTGGCCAGGATCAACTTTGCGGATTTGAATCTGGGCCTGCCCTCGTGGAGTTATTGTATATAACTCCTCCCTCAGCTTACAACCTCCAAGGGGCTCCTACAGCCTGGAAAGGCAGATATTTCCTGGGGTTGTATGCTGGTTGGGGGCAAGGGCAGGGGAGTCATAACTTTGTGTCTGTGAGCCACAGGTAGGTTTTTGCTATGTGTCGAAAGCTGTTCACAAACTTTCAAGATGGCTTCCGCCAGTTCTGTTGGCTGGTGCTGTTTGTCAGTCACCATGTTTCTTGCTGTGTCTGTTCAACTCTGACTCCCAGTAAGCACTCAATCCACTTTTTTTTTTTACATTTTACTCCACTCTATATAGAATCTTTTATTGTGATCCCAATCAGAGCAATCATTACTGGTAGCCTGGCACCATGTAGTTCTTCTGATCTCGGGGTTGTGAAGGTTGTGGTTCTTGTGGTCCATTAGTCCTTTGGACTGATTGTTTCCTTCTTAGCTCCAAACATCAAAGTCCAGAAGTTTTATCTTAGATGACCATTTGCAAGCTTTAAGGCCCAAGTGCTACTCACCAAAGTAGAATATGGAACATTGCCTTTTGGACTATGTTAGATGTCCCCTGAGACTGTGGCTCCATCCCTTAAGAAGTTTGCATAACTTTGTCCCTTATATGTTCTGTCTACTAAATACATGGATGTATTTGCTGCACATATATGTACTGTTCGAATTCTTTAATGATGGAATGTTTATTGCCAACGAATTTCCATTTCCAAAACCAAAAGTTAAACTGTGCCCATCAAGCTGCCAATTCATGCCCTGCCGGTCATATCCATTGGTTCACTGTGCATACCCCACAGGAAGTATGGGGTGGGAACAGTTCGAGTCCTAGAACTGAAGGTGTCTCTGGCTTCTGTAGCCTACACTGCTTCATTAGAAAGTGTCTGGAAGAGGAATACAATCATACTGAGCCTAGTGACACACTGTCTTCTAAGGGTGTGTTCACTCAGAGAAGTCATGGGGTCTTAGGTTCCTGAAGGGCTGCCATGGAGAAGAGAGAGAGATTTGACCACAGGGTTGTAACTAAGACTAGTGGGTGAAAGCCTCCAGGTCATCTGTCACCAAACATAGAAACGCTTCTCCTTGGTCGTGATGGTGGTGGCTGTTAGATGCCTTCAAGTTGCTTCTGACTCATAGCAACCCTATGTACAACAGAACAAAACACTGCCAGGTCCTCCGCCATCCTCACCATTGTTCTTCTGTTTGAGTCCATTGTTGCAATTGTGTCGGTCCATTTTGGTCTTAACTAACTTAAAATGGCTTTCTGCCATGTGGAATGGGTGTCAAAAACTGTGAAAGCACTGAGCTTTTTACCCGACATGCTTACTAACAAGGTAGCCTGCCACCGTTTATTGGGTACTGGCAGACCACACGAGACTTGTAGCACAGAGACAACAGTGTATAGCTTCCAGTAGAGCAAGCATCATATGTGACAACAAAGTTGTCAGCTCGTGCCACACTGAAGTGATTTTTGCAACTTATTAAATTTGGGACCAAACCTGTTTTCTTATGAACATCATGTCATTTCTGAGCTGTCTTCCCACATTACAAAGTCAGCTCTAGAATGCTGAGAATTCACTGGTAGAGTTTTTGCCTTGATGCATACAGTACATTCTTGTGCTTCATTTGCCACACCTCCCTCAGCAATTCCCAGAGCCTTAGAGAAAGCAGCTCCATGAACTAACCTGTCCCAGGTGGTGGGAGGCTGGGCCCCACCTGCCATCTGTGGTAACCCAGCTGCTCTTACTTGAGTGTTACCTGCAGACCACTACATCGTAGAAACTCACTGTCTTCCTTAAGGCCTTTTTCTTTATCCTCAGAACAACCCTGGGTGCAAGCTTCTGTCATCCCCACTCCAGATATTTAGTGATGTCCCCAGACTTACATGGCAGGCCTTGCCTACACTATATCCTAACACCAAGCACAGGGCCTGGCTTGCACACATAAGCGATAGCACATCTCAACAGTCAAAAGTCACAGTTATTTTGACATACTCAAGCAGTATAAATAAGTGACAATGATTTTTATGGAGTGGTGGTGGGGTGGTAATGAAGTCTCCCTTTAAAAAACAAAAGCAGTATTCTATCAGTTACCCAAGAGTCCTGGTGTGGCGTTGTGGGTTAATGCATTGGACTGCAAAGCTGATTTGAACCACAAGGTTGGCGGTTCAAGCTCACCAACTGCTCCTCGGAAACCCTAGACAGGGTCGCTATGGGTCGGAACCAACTTGATGGCACATAACAACAACAGTTACCCCACTAACAGTGGGTCTAGCTCTTTTCAATAAGTGGTGGGGGCGGGGAGTGGTTGCCACATTAGGTTCCCCTCTGGACAGTGTCCTAGAAAGTTTTGGGTTTCATAAAGATTCTTGACTTCCCAAATCTTCCATAGGTATGTGCATGTCTCCCTCTACGTAGCGTACTCTGTCTGTACCTATCGCTCTCTAGCATCCAGTTTCTTCCAGACCGTTCGACCTTTCTGACAAGCTTACCCACAGGTAATAGGGGGTGGTGGTTATGTGCCATTGAGTTGATTTCAACTCAGTAGCAGGCCTATGTTGTTGTTGTTATGTGCTGTGGAATCGGTTCCGACTCATAGCGACCCTGTACCGGGTTTCCGAGGCTGTAAATCTTTACGGGAGCAGATAGCCTCATCTTTCTCCCGTGGAACAGCTGGTAGTTTCGAACTGCTGACCTTGTGGCTCGCAGCCCAATTCATAACCACAACGCTACCAGAGCAAGCCTATAGGTCAGAATAAAACTGCTCCATAGGGTTTCCTAGGTGTGGTTATCTTTACAGGATCAGAAAGTCAGGTCTTGTTGGGTTTGAACCTCTGGCCTTTTGTTTGGCAGCTGAGTGGGTAACCTTTGCCCTTCTAGGGCTCCTTTCCCCATAACCATGCCACTGAAAGCATATTCTACAGCTCCACTCCAGGGGTAGTTCATCCAGTTTTCCCCTCCCACTCTTCTCTGCCCGAAGGCCTCGCCTTCACCTCAGTTTTCCCTGATTTTCTGTCTTCCCCTCGGACAGGAGGTGAGCACAGAGAGGTTGAGAGTTGGTGCTTGAGGAGCTCACACTAGTAGGCATGCCCAGTGAAACCCAGGCCTAAGCGTGGCTGTGTACTGTGGAGTTGGTTCTGACTCTTAGTGATCCTGCTTAGGGTTTCCAAGGCTGTAAATCTTTATGGGAGCAGAAAGTCTCATCCTTCTCCCATGGGACAGCTGGTAGTTTCAAACTGCTGACCTTGATTTGAGCTTAACAGCCCGACTTGTAACCACTACGCTATCAGGCTCAAGCAGTGGCATGTTTTTGTAACAGTGTAAACATGTGCATAATAAATATTTGCCTTACCAACCATTTTATTTGTTGTTGTTTATTACTTACACATACTTTTTTTTTTTAAACCCTCCCATCCCTGGTAACTAGAGAAACAAACTTTTTGCTCCTGCCAAAATTTAAAGCCCCAGAAACCCTATACAGAGTTGTTGTAAGCCGAAACCAACTTCACAGCACTTGACAACAACAACCACTCCTGATAGCCATGAAATAGTGTTTTATTTAGTGTGGATACCTTTTTTCGACTTTTTATAATAGTGGTCTCATGCAATATTTGTCCTTTTATGATTAATATATTCCACCCCGTGTAATGTCCTACAGGATTGCTGCTGTTGTTGAAAGTATATCCAGCAGAGTTCAAGTTTCTACTACATGTACAATTTAGTGACATAATTTGTACTACTTTTATGTGACATTGATTACATTTACTGTGTTGTACAGCCATCACTATTACATTTCAATTTTTTTTTCTTTGCCCTTAACAGACATCAAAACCAAACCTACTGCCCCTGAGTCGATTCTAGCTTGTAGCCACTCTGATGGGCTTAAACTGACAATAAGCAACTGGTAGGCTTAAATTGATGACCCACGATGCTTACTAGGGCTCCTTAACAGAAACTCAGTGCCCCTTAAATAATAACTTCTCCTTTCCCTCTCCCACACAGCACCTGTTGTTGTTCTTAGATACCATCCATCGGGTTCCAACACAGAGCTACCCTATTCACAGAAAAGTCCTCTGCCACCCTTACAATTATTATTATTGAACCTGTTGTTGCTGCCAGTATCAGTCCATCTTGTTGGGGGATCTTTTTCACTGACCCTCCACTTTACCAAGCATAATGTCCTCCAGGGACTGATTCCTCTTAACATGTCTAAAGAATGAAAGACCAAGTCTCACCATCCTCACATCTAAGGATTGTTCTGGCTGCATTGCTTGCAAGATAGGTTTGTTCTTTTGGACAATGCAATATATCTTAACTGCTGCTTCCATGAGTGTTGATTGTGGATCCAAGCAAAAAGAAGTTTTTGACAGCTTTGACACCCCCCCCCCCAAACATTGTATTGTTTGAGGTGAAAGATTGCACAGCAAATTAGTTTTTTATTCAACAATTTATATGCAAATTGTTAAGTGAAATTGGTGATTATCACCACATTGGTCAGCATTCTCATTTCTACATTGCCTTTCTTGTTTTCATCCCTCCAGACCCATTTGGTCTCCAAGAGTTGATTATTTAAAGAGCACATTCCTCATGGGTATTAATATTTATTTTATATACAATCTTATTATTTGGCTGAAAGGTAACCTCTGGGAGTGACATAGTTCCAGATTAAAAGAGTGTTTTAGGGTAATAATCTTAGGTTTCCTCTAGTCTCCCTCAGCCCAGTAAGTGTGTCTTTTGTGTGAATTTTGAATTTTGATCTACATTTTTTACCCATAAGTAGGATCTTGTTTTGTATCCCTGGTCAGAGTGGTCGGTAGTGGTAGCTAAGTCCAGTCTGTCTATGGTCTCAGACCTATGTGGGCCATTAGTACTGTTGTGGACTAAATGATTCCTTGAGTGTTTGGTTTCCTTCACTCTCTTTTGCTCCCGATGAGAAGAGACCAATGGTTGTATCTTAGGTGGCTTCTCATAAGCTTTTTATATATTTAATCTTTATTTAGTTTTTTTGGACTTTTTGTTGTGACTTGTAAAGATTTACAGAGCAGATAATCAGTTTTACAGTCAACAAATCATATACTTTAATTACAGTGATTATTGTCCCCTCATGTACCACCAGTTAATGAATATTTACTTCTATTCACTTTAACTCTTGCATTCCTCCCTGTGTCTCCTACTACCATCATCATTTCTCTGCCAATCTCTCTCATGTTGCCTGGTTTGTCACCCATGTTAACATGTTAACTACCCTGTGTTGTTGTTAAGTACCGTGGAGTCGGTTCCAACTCATAGTGACCCTGCACAGGATTTCCAAGGAACAGAAAGTCTCATCTTTCTCCCACGGAACAGCTGGTAGTTTCAAACTGCCGACCTTGAGGTTAGCAACCCAATTCATAACTACTGTCTACCAGAGCTCCTTTTAACTACCCTATAGTCTGTGAATACTTTTCCCTCCCCCCTCAACCATCATAGAATGTTCGTTTTATCAAGAAAACCTAACCAGGAATACACAGGCAGGCTTGTAAGCTCTCTGGTGACCACCTTGTCAGTGGAAGTGGAGGAAAGGCAGTAATGAAGACATAGGCTGAATTTGACATAAGCTTTCATCCACCTTGAGATGAGAAGAGAAGAGGAAGGACTGGTTGGTCCAAAGTTAGGGGAGACTTGGGGACTCTGGAGCCCATGGACACTGATCTAACCACTGGGGGCTAAAGCTGAGAGTGAAGCAGCCAGCGGATCTGAAGTTGGGGGAAACATGCAAGAACACCCAAAGTTTCAGATAGTACAGTACCCATCTGACCTAGCTTGGATGGGTTGCTAATCAGAACTCAACTAGAAGAAGATAAAGAAGTTAATTAATACAAGAAGCAAGTGTCAGTTGCTACAGGTTGAAATAATGTGAGTAGAATTGGTAACAGCTCTTCCCTAAATGTTTGGTAGAACTCACCAGTGAAGCCATCTGGGCCTGGACTTCTTTTGGTTGGAAGAACAACTACTTTTTTGATGTGTCTTTTGTAGACATCATATTAAAGGATCCTGTTTCTTATCCATTATTCTATTCTGTGTCACTTAACTTGTGCATTTAATCCATTTACATTCAATGTATGAATGGATTGCTTTCATTTTGCGGTATGTTGTGTGATGTTACTGTTTTCTTTGTTCCACATCATTTTCTGAGTTGAGTTCATTTTGTTTATGGGTTTTATTTTCATTTTCATTTCTGTTGTGTTGATATTTACTAAATCTTTCTAATTTTCCTCTTTTTCTTTTGATGTGAAGGGTTGTTAATATTCTTTGATGTTACCCTCTAATTTATTAAATTTTCCCTATTTTAAACAGTATTCCAAGGTTTTGAAATCTTGATTTCCTCAACATTTTGAAATTCTGTGTACTGTTCCTGCTTTGCATTTTGTAGTTAACTTTATTATACATTGATATCTCTGTTTCCCTATTTTCAGTCTAGGTTTATTTTGTTTTACTTTAAATACTTTTATATCTTGATTAAGTTCTGTGTGATGTCATAATGTTAATCCCAGGTTGTTGTATGTGTCCAAAGAGCACACATACACACTTCAGTATTTTTTTTTTAAAGTTGGTCTGATTATTACGTTGTTGTTATATGCTGTCGAGTTGGTTCTGACTCATAGCAAGGGACCCTGTACAGGGTTTCTGAGGCTAATTATTGTAAATTCCTTTAATTTCTTTTTATCTGGAAATGTCCTAATTTCACTTTTGTATTTGAGGGACAACTTTGCTGGGTACATGATTCTTGGTTGGCTTTTTTTTTTTTTTTTTCCTTTCTTTCAGAATTTGTATAGATATCATCCATTGTCTTCTTGCCTGCGTGAATTCTGTTGAAAAATCAGAGCTTAGTCTTACTGATTTTCCTTTGTAAGTAACTTGCTATTCTTCCTAGGCTGCTGTTCTCAGGATTCTTTCCTTGTCTTTGGTTTTGAAAATGTTAATATGTCTTGGCAATTTTCTTTTGGGATCCTCTCCTGTTTGGGGTTCATTCACCTTATGTGCTTATCTTCTCATCTTTCATGAAGTTAAGGAAGTTTTCTTCCAACAACTCTTCAACAGTTTTCTCTCTGCGTTTTATTGTCTCTTCCTGCTCTGGAATTCTAGTCACCACCAGTAAGTGATTCCTCTTCATGGTGTTCCATATAACTCTTAGGCTTTCTTTGAATTTTTTCATTTCTTTTCTGATTGTTCTTCTATCATATTAGTATTGAGAGATTTATCTTCAGGCTCACCAATTCAGACTTCTATTACCTTGAATCTGTTCCTTTACCTTTTCAAATGTATTGTCCATTTTTGAAATCTTAATGTTACTCTTCTGGATTTCTAATTGCAGGTTTTGTATTATGTGAAAATTTACATTTATATTGTCTTTTTATTCTTAATAGTGTTCTCCTGAATTCTTCTAAAACTTTTTCTTTGTTCTTCTTGTTGTCTTCCTTCTTTTCTGTCAATCCTTTGAAGGTACCTAAATATCATTCTTTTGAATCTTTTTTCTGTTAGTTGTATTACTTTTTCTTCCTCAGAAACATTTTCTGGCTCTGCATCTTGGTCACTTGTCTGAGCCATTTTCTCATTTCTTTGTTTGAGCTAAAATCGTGTGTTGTCTCCAAGGCAATGTGGTGGCCTTGTGTTTGTATTTAATTGATGATTGATGTGTTCATAGGCTCTCACTAACTGTCTCCTGTGGGTGTAGTTAGAGAATGAAAGCATGTGCACCGTTCTCCGCTGTCCTCATTTTAAGGTGGGTTTGGCTGATAGTCTCTGCTATTTTGATCATGTGACATAGGAACTGGTATTGGCTGCATTATGGGCCTGTTTGCTGTCTTCTTTCCTGTCTCCTATGTGAATCTGCTCTACCAGGACACCTTCTGTCACCAAAACTACTCACAAAAGTTCAAGTTGGTCACACCATGACAGGCCAGCCATTCACTAGTCTCCCTCTCTTGCCATCCCTGCTCATTATCTCCTACCAGCAAGCACATCTCTGTCCTTTCCTCTGAATTTCAGAGTTCCAGTATTTTCATTTGTTGTCTGTTTTATTTGGTCTCTTGTATCTTTGTTGTAGAGGATTCGTTAGTACATTTGCCTAGGTCTGCCATCTTGGTGGAAGTATCAACACCTTCAATCTTTTCTCCCTTTATCGTGATGTTATTTATTGGTCCAATTGTAAGGATTTTCCTTTTCTTACATTGAGGTGCAATCTGTACTGAAGGATGGATATTTATTTGATCTTTATCTGCAAACATTTCAAGTCCTCTTCCAACAAGCACAGTTGTGTCATCTACATATCTCAGGTTGTTAACGAGTCTTCTACAATCCTGATACCTCATTCTTCTTCATATAATCCAGCTTCTAAGATTATTTGCAAAACATACAGATTGAATGATTATGGTGGAAAGATACAGTTCTGGTGCACACCTTCCCTGATTTTAAACCATTCCGTATCCCCTTATTCTAATCTAACAACTGTCTCTTATTCTGCTTGTGTACATGTTCCTTGTGAGCACAATTTAGTGTTTTGGAATTCTCATTTTTCAGTGTTATCTGTAGTTTGTTATGATCCACAAGGTGAAAAGCTTTTGCATAGTCAATATAACACAAGATATCTTCTGTTTTCAGCTAAGAGCCACATGACATCTGCAGTGATATCCTTTGTTCCATATCCTCTTCTGAATTTGGCTTGGATTTCTGGCAGTTCCCTGTTACCCTCAGCAAAATCTTGCTTGTATGTGATAATAATGATATTATTCAATGGTTTCCATATCCTGTTGGGTCACCTTTATATGGAATGGACAAAATATAGATCTTTTCCAGTTGGTTGGTTGAGTTGTCTTTTAAATTTCTTGGCATAGATGATTGAGCACTTCTGGTGCTGTATCAATGTGTTCAAACACTTGAATTTGTATTACTTCAATTCCTGGAGCCTTGTTTTTTGCCAGTACCTTCAGCACAGCATGGGCTTCTTCATTGCCATTGGTTCTTAATGGTATGTTACCTTTTGAAAGAGTTGAACATCAACTGATTCTTTTTGATACATTGACTTTGTGTGTTTCTTCTTTTGATGCACTTACTACATTGTTCAATATTTTCCCCATAGAATCCTTCAATAATGATTGCAACCTGAGACTTGACTTTTTTCTTCAATTCTTTCAGCTTGAGAAATAAATGCTAAACATGTTCTTTCCTTTTGGTTTTCTAATTCCAGGTCTTTGCACATTTCATTATAATACCTTACTTTATCTTCTTGAGCTGCCCTTTGATGTTGTCTGTGCAGCACTTTTTACTTCCTCATTTCTTCCATTTGCTTTAGCTACTCTATATTCAAAAGCAAGTTTGAGAGTCTCTTCTGACGCCCACTTTTGTCTTAGGCAGGGTTCTCTAGTAAAGCAAAGCCAGTGAAATTTACATATGTATATGTAAAGAGAAGTTTATATCAAGAAAATGGCTCACACAATCGTATATATAGGTGGACAAGTCCATGGGTCAGATAAGCCAAGATCAGCAGCTGACTGACAACTCCCAAGATAATGAAACATGCTACTAGCTCAAGTCCAAATTATCGAAGAGATCAGATAAAGAGTCAAATGTAAGATCCAGATCCAGCAGAAAGCATACAAGCTTTGCCCAAGTGTCCAGTATATTGGAAGCAGGTCACACCCCTGAGGAAACTTCTTTTCAATTGACTGGCTGCTGACAGCAGCACTCATAATGGGAAATGTTTGCATCTTAACTGCCAAACCACTGAGAATCCTGGTCAAGTCACATTGACATAAAACCTTAACCATCACAACTTTGGTCTTTTCTTTCTTTCTTGTCTTTTTAATGACCTTTTCCTTTCTTTGTGTATAAAGTTCTTGAGGTGGTCTCTAAATTCAGATGGGTGGTATTTTGGCTACTTCGCCCTAAATTTGCATATGAGCAGTTGATGAACTGTTCCAGTAGATTCTGTCCTTGTTTTGGTTGTTTTTGCATTTCTCTATCATCTCTTCCCATATATGGAGTCAATTTGAATCTTGTGTATTCCATCTGGTGAGGTCCACATATTTTGCCACCATTTATATTGCGGAAAGAAGTTATTTGCAATTAATAAGTCAGTCTTTCAAAATTGTATCATATGATCCCCAACATCATTTGTATCAAACAAGGCCATATTTTCCAAGTACAGAGCCTTCCTCTTTGATTCCAATTTTGGCATTTAATCATTACCAGTAATTATCCATTCATCTTGATTGTATGTTTGATCAATTTCAGACTGAAGGAGATGGTAGAATTCTTCCATTTCATGATGATTGGTGTTAGTGGTTGGTGCATAATTTTGAATAGTAGTGATACTAACTGGTCTTACTTGTAGGCTTATAGATTTTATCCTGTCATAAAGAGCATGATACTTTAAGATAGATCATGAAGTGCTCTTTTTCACAATGACTGTGACACTATTCCTCTTCAATTTATCATTCTTATCATTCTCAGCATAGTAAACTGTATGATTGTTTAATTAAAAATGGCCAGTACCAGCCCATTTCAGCTAACTTAACCTTTATGCATTCCTTTTCGTTATTGATGACTCAGTTTTCCTAGATTCATACGTTGTACATTACATGTTCTAATTATTAATGGATATTTGCAGCTATTTCTTCTCATTTTGAATTGTGCTGCTCCATCAGTAAATGAAGGTCCCCAAACTTTGCTCTAGCTACATCATAAAAGTTAGCTCTATTTTAAGGATGCATTTCTTCCCAGGTCTATTTTCAGTACCTTTATCATCCTGTGTTGTACTGTTATTAATAAGATTTTTTTTAATGTTTTATTGTGAATTAGGTGATAGTTTACATGGGAGATGATTAGCTTTACCTTGGGAGATGATTAGCTTTACCTTCATGCTATTGTATATTACTTCAGTGCCGTGGTTACAATCCCCTCCATGCATCATCAACCAACCAAAGGGTATATCCTATAAGCCTGCCCCCGCCAACCCCTGGTCATCAGCACCACAACCCCTCTCCCTCTCTGGGTCTAGAGTCCCCAGCCGCTCCATCTCTCCATGTCATTGTCTCTGCCTCCATCTCTGGCATCACTGTTTCTCTGGGTGGGGTCCCACACTCCGTTCTTCTCCCTTGGTGGTCCCAGGGACCTCTGCTCCTGGACTGCAAAGTCAACCCTCCCTCCTTTTGCTACAAAATGTCTACCTTTCCATTTCCAACCCTCATAGGCAGTCCTGAAAGCAATTATTCACTATTATACCACAAGAGTCTTATCCCCGTCTCCTTTCATCAGCCCCGCCCAGACAGATTGGATGCTATTCAGTAGAGTCTACCTTTCTCCACACCCTCTGAATCTAGGCTCCCTCTTGAAAGCTTGTAAGCCAGTCACTTCTTGCTTTTGTAGCCCTCCCTCCCCCTATTTTGGGTAGCCAATGTCCAAGTTGCCCATCCCTGTCTACCCTCTGTATCGAACGTATGGGAATGATCCTCGCTATAAAGATTTGTTCCCTCTTTTGAGCTACTGCATCCATAGGTGTACGTCAAGTTCATCAAATTGTATCAGATTACTCTTTTTTTCCTCCTCTTTGTTCTTCTGGTTGAGCTCTGATCATCCAGTCATTGAAGCCAGGTCAAGTGGGTACTGTCTGCTAGTGTTGGTGTTCTTGTGCATATGCCCTCACTTCTTATCAGCTGGATGCTTCTCTTTCCATTCCAGTCCTTTGTGGCTGTGTCACTGATTCTGGGCTCAGAAGTCCCCAGGTCTTGCCATACTGTTGGGCAACAAGGTTTCCACCCCGGTTCACAGGAGTCTATTCAATGTGGTAGGACTTAGCTCTCAGCTTTGGTGTTGTTTTTCCCTCACTTCCTCTTATTGGTCACGAATGTGATCACCAGTCAGAGCGCATGTCTGCTGTGTATTCCCCTGAGTCTTAGTTTTGGAAGGGGGTTTGCCCTGAGGGGAACCGACCACTTGCCATGATGTCTCCTGGGTGAACAATTTGCTTGTTCATGTAGTAGTTAGTCGGATTGTGGGTCTTTCAAGAAGTATCTTCTGGGAGAAACAAACATTTTTTATTGAATGGGGTGCTAAGATTTTTACTGTACAAGGGAACTTCAAAAAGTTTGTGGATAGGAGGAACAAACAAGATTACGGATCGGGTGGAAGTGCAGTGAAGAGCTCTGCCAACAACAAACAGAAACCCGACCAAGCAGGCTCAGGGGATGGTCCCAGAACTCTGAACCACATATAAAGGAATATTTAGAAGGTTGGAAGGATTACAGCTGGGAAATTTGTGGCAGAAGCAAGAAATCCATTGCTTTCTAGTCCGGGATGCTCAGCTACTCCAGGAGCCGCCATCTTGGGTGAGACCAAGCAGGGTAAGGATCAGAGCGGCCACAGATGCCTGGCAGAACCACAGATATAAGGGTGTGGACATTCTTTTCTTTTGGTAGCTGTTCATTGGTCCCTTGCTGTGTGAGCACCTCCATTCTGGTGACTATAGGGGTGCCTGAACTACTGGACACCCCAACCCCACCCTCAGAGGGTTCTACTATGCATGTGCACAGATCTCCTCGAAAGTTAAAGAGACAGTTTCCAATTCAAACCAAACGGACACAGCCGGCCCTGAAACTGTTTACAACTAGAAAAAAAGGTCTGAACCAGGATTGTGGAGCAGGACAAGCAGACAAAAAAAGGAAATAAGCCGAAAATTAAACCCTAAGTTATGTCAAAACGACCTATAGTGCCATCTTGAAATTTCTCAAGAAGAGTGAAAAGGGAAACCCATTTCCTGATCACATCTACCTGGAGGCAATCAGAAAGCATAAAAATTACCAAAATACATACCCATCTAAGTATTAAGTCCACAGATAGCCCCTGAATATGCCCAAAAAACAGAAGCAGATGACTATATCTGAACGTGTCCAGAAACGAGATAAAGTGACTTAGGCAAATGAGCTGGAACTAGACCTACACTCCATACTGGAAGATGGGCAGGCTTTGGAAATGCTGGAGAAGGAATTCAGAAAAATGATTATAAAATGTATCAAAACACTATACAATGGAGTTGAGAAAAATAAGGAAGAAGTCAGGAAAGCGCTACAGG
>NW_006408858.1:154178-156259 GCF_000296735.1 Chrysochloris asiatica | reverse complement strand
ATAAGCATTCAAAAAGCTCAACGAACCCCAGAATGGATAGACCCTAAAAGACAATCACAAAGACATATAATAATCAAGCTCTCCAAAATCAAAGATAAAGACAGCATCTTGAAAGCAGCTAGGGAAAAGAGAAATATAACATAACAAAGGTAAACAAATCAGATTAAGCTCGGATTTCTCAACAGAAACCATGCAGGCAAGAACGCAATGGGGAGACGTATATAAAACTCTGAAAGAAAAAACCTCCCACCTAAGAATCCTCTACCCAGCAAAGCTGTCAATCAAATATGATGGTGTAATCAGAACATACCAGGACAAACAGAAGCTAAGGGATTTTGTGAAAACCAACCCTGCTATGAAAAACATCCTAAAGGAAGTTCTGTGGACTGAGAACCAACAAGAACAGACAACAAGAATGACGTACGTGGCAGCATCAACCTGAACTCAGTCAACAAATGGAAGAGTCAAGAAGAGAATAAAATTATAAGAACAGAGGATCTGGGAGGTCAGCCTATGATCAAAACAATTACAATGTGAAAGAAGGTAAACACAGAGGAACAGAGACCCAGGTGGTGGGAAGGTCAGGTAGATTACTGGATAAAATAGACTGTCTTAAATGGAGTGCAGAACTAATGGAATATAAGGTAACCACAATGGGGTTGGGATGGGGGGTTTATTTTGGTGTTGGGGAGGGCAATACAAGAAGTGGGTAGTAGGCGGAAGAACAAGATAGATAGGGGGACACTGAGACAGGTTTGCATGGCCTAGTGAGACAGAGGTAAATAGTGATGCGTACTCTACCTTGAAACAACAGAGCTCTGGGATACAAGGATCTAGGTATAGCTTGAAGAGGGTAAATAATACTAAAATCCTTGACAGCCTTATGAATATAAGTTTTCCTTGCGTATGTGGCGCTGTGGGTTAATGCGCCAGACTGCAAAGCCATTTGAACTGCAAGGTCGGCAGTTCAAGTTTACCAGCTGCTCCTCAGAAACCCTATACAGACAGGGTCACTATGGGTCGGAACCGACTCGACGGCACTTCACAACAACAACTGTTGTAAAATAGACACTTGAGTGGGATAGAAAGGAATGTTGGGAAACATGATTAGAGAAAACTTGTAAGCCCGCCTTTAGCCTATAACTGATTGGAATACCTCAAAGGGGTTCTACAACTTGCTTAGTGAAATAGGCCTCATTCAAAGCCTTTAGAGAGTATAGGACCTTAGGTGGAATCCTGTGTCCCATCCAGAACCTTACAAGGTGAGACATTCCCACTAGAAAGGACAAGCAGACTGGAACAGCTACAGTGACAGAAGATACATCTTCATGGTGAACCTGACCTGTACTCAGAGCAATAGTTACTCTAAATACCAACAGAGAGGGAAAGAATCTTCAAATCAAGTATCAATGCCATCCATCTGTACACAGGGTAGCTAGAGACAGGCAACTTAGACACTGGCTACCTAAAAAGCATAGTGGTTACGAATCGGGCTGCCAACCTCAAGGTCAGCAGTTTGAAACTACCAACAGTTCCGCGGGAGAAAGATGAGGCGTTCTGCTCCTGTAAAGATTTACAGCCTTGGAAACCCTATGCATGGTCACTATAAGTTGGACCTGACTCCAAGGTACTTAGCAACAACAAACCTAAAATGAGGGGGCAATAAAGGCAAGAAGTGACTGGCTTACAAGGTTTCAAGAGGGAGTTTAATATGGGGGAAAGAAAGAGTCCCCACTGAATAACTGTCATCTTGCCTAGATGGGTCTGGTGGAAAGAGATAGAGATAAGATTCATAGGATTCAATAGTGAAAAATTGTTATCATGACTAATCGTGACTGTCACAATTGTAAAGGTAGAGGTTTTGTAACAAAAAAAAGGGGGAGTGGTTAATCTTACAGTCCAGAGAAGCAGCAGTGCCAGAGATGGGGTCATAGAGAGGGGGAGCCACTGAGGACTCTAGATTCATGGACTAAGAAGAGAAGGACTAAGAGCTGGTGGCCAGGAGCAGACTTGCAGAATGTGCCCTTTGGAGATGTAAATTAATATATATGCCTGAGTGCTTTTTGTTTGTTTGTTTTTTA
>NW_006408858.1:151029-153944 GCF_000296735.1 Chrysochloris asiatica | reverse complement strand
GTGTGAGCCAATTCAACAATAAAAACGATTATTTTACAAGAAGATATTACCTTTTTATACTTAATAAGAAAAAGAAGTATCTTCTCTTCTAGCTGCTCCAAGCTGGTCTGCTTGTCCTTTCAAATGGAGCTATCCCACCTCAGAAGATTCTGGATGGGGTAAAGGATTCCAACTATGGTCTTATGCTATGCAGAGGCTCTGCAAGGAAGTTCCTTCACTGGGCAAGTTGTAGCCCCATTTTTGGTATTCCAACAGCTATAGGCAAAAGACAGATTTACTAGTTTCTATGGTGATATTTCTGGGTATTCCTTTTTCTCCCCCTCAAGTATCTATTTTACAATGGTATTCAAGAGGAACCAAGATTTAGAAGACCAAGCATCTTAACATCATTTGCCCCCTTTTCCCCATTCCAACCATGCCTCAATTCCTGTATCCCAGAGCCCTGTTGTTCCAAGGTTGTGCATACATCATTATTTACTTCTCTCCCACTTAGCCTGTGGAAACCTGCTTTCTCCCATTCATCTTGTTCTCCATTCTCTGCCCCCTTCTTGTGTATTGGCCCCTGGCCGAGCACCCAAATTATCCTGTGTCTCTTCTCTACCTTGTGTTCCACCTTCCCCTCCCTCCTCTCACCCTATCCCCCACCTCCCAGTAACCAGCAAAGAATTCTTTTTCCCCCTTTTAGTTTGGTTTCTTTTCCATAGTCCCCTTTTGTGACAGATTAATTTCACTCAACATGGTGTCCAACATAGTGACTAATTTCACTCAACATAGGGTCATCCATGTTATGCGGTGGCTTGCAGCTTCCTTGTTCTTCTTCAAAGTAGCATAATATTCCATTGTGAGTATATATATATATACCACAGTTTATTTATCCATTCTTTGGTTGATGGCCACTTAGGCTGTCTCTATCTTTTTGCTATTGTAAATAGTGCAGCTATGAACATTAGTGTGCTACTTGTGTTATGGCTCGTATTTCTTGTGGGTAAATACCAAGTATAGGAACTGCTGAATCATAAGGTATTTCTATTTCCAATCTTCTGAGGAAGCACCATATTGCTTTCCAGAGTGGTTGGACCATTTTGCAGTCCCAACAGCAGTGCAAGAGCATCCCAGTCTCTCTGCATCCTCTCTAGCATTTATTGTCCTCTACTTTTTTTTTATCTTTGCTGTTATTGCTGGTGTGAGATGATATATCATTGTTGTTTTATTTTGCATCTCTCTAATGGCTATGGTTGTTGGCTGCCCCGGATCCTGTGCCCATTTTTTAATTGGATTATTTATCTTTTTCTTGTAGAGCTGTTGTCGTTTCCTGTATATTTTAGAAATTAGTCCCTTGTCCAATGTGTTGTTGCAAAAGATTTTTTCCCCCATTCTGTGAGTTCCCTTTTTACTCTTTTGGTGAAGTCTTTTTATGCAAAATAAGTTTTTAATTTTTAGTATGCCCCAGTCATCTATTTTGTGTACTTTTGTTTGTGTAGTTTTCAAAATGCTTGGTAGTCTGTGTATGTGCTGAATTAGAGCCCTCACATTTGTCCCCATTTTTTCATTGATGACCTTCATAATTCTGGGTTTCACATTTAGTTCTTTATTCCATCCTGAGTTAGTTTTTGTATAAGGTGTGTTAGAAATGAATTCCGATATCACACAGAAGACACTCAGTGAGACTAATTACCTTGGCAAAACAAAATTTACTCCTGCAAGAGGGTGTGTGCCATAGCCATACAGGAAAAGGCCAGGGAGCACACCGAGTGGGCAATCCACTCGGGTTTTCAATCCCGGACACAAGTCTTAAGCCTGTGTCTTACCTCATTGGTTAGTGTTTTGACCGCACAATCTTTTCCCTTACCTGGTTGGCTGGTTAAAAATTTTTAAGGCACGCATTCCCAATTCAGGAAATAGTAAAAAGTAGAAGAGAGGTCACACAGTCCCTTCTCACTTCAGGAAATAGTAAAAGGAAAAGAAAGATCGTAAAGTTTTTGCTTACTTCAGGAAGTATTCAGAGAAAAAGATTTGATCATAAGGTCTTTACTCACTTCAGGAAGTAGGCAAAGAAAAAGAGAGATCATAAAGTCTTTATTCACATTAGGATGTAGTCAAAAACAAAGAATGGTCACCCGGATACAATAAACAGGATTATAATAATTTTTGGAGAGAAGATACTCATTCCCACAGACATGAGGTAAAGATCTTGTTCAGTCTTTTGCATATCGCTTTCCAGTTCTGCCAGCACCATCTGTTGAAGAGATTATCACCTCCCCGTTGGATATATTTAGGCATTTTGTTGAAAATCAGTTGGCTATATGTGGATGGGTTAACTTCTGGATTCTCGATTCGATTCTGTTCCATTGATCAATGTATCTTTCACTGTACCAGTACCAAGCTGTTTTTACCACTGTAGCAGTGTAATAATTTTTTTCTTTTAAGTTTTTTTTTTTTATTGTGGACTGAGTGAAAGTTTATAGGGCATATCATCAGTTTTACATTCAACCTAATCCCCTCCATGTACCACCAGTTAAAAACCACTCAGGCATATATAATAATTTACATTCTACCAGTCTGCCTCCTGGCCACCAGCTCTTAGTCCCTCTCTTCCTATGAATCTAGAGTCCTCAGCCTCTCCCTCTCTCCATGCCCCCATCACTGCCTCCGTCTCTGGCGCTGCTGCTTCTCTGGATTAGATCCTGCATTCTGCTTGTGCGCTTCTCCCTTGATCGTCCTAGGGTCCTCTGTTTCTGGACTGTAAGATTAACCACTCCCCTGTTTTTGTTACAAAACTTATACCTTTACAATTGGGACAGTCGCAATTCGTCATGATAACAGTTATTCAGTATTGAATCTTACGAATCTTATCCCCATCTCTTTTCACCAGACCCATCTAGACAAGATGACAGCTATTCAGTGGGGACTCTTCC
>NW_006408858.1:130282-150689 GCF_000296735.1 Chrysochloris asiatica | reverse complement strand
GTCAAAAGGTTACTGTCTGCAAGTATTGATGTTCTTGTGCATCTCCCCTCATTTCATATCAGCTGGATGCTTCACACTCAGCTCTAGCCCTCAGTGGCTATGTCCTTGTCCATGGGCTCAAGTGTCCCCAGGTCTCACCACACTTTGGACCAACCAGCTCTTCCTCTTCTCTCTCTCATCTCCAAGTCAGTGGGAGTCAATGGACTGTGGTTGAACTCAGCCCATTTCTGCATTGGTGCTTTTCCTCCTCTTCCTCTCACCAGTAGACCAGTGTGGTCTCCAGCAAGCTTACATTCTTGTTTGTGTGTTCTCTTTGAGTTCCAGTCTTAGTGGCGAGTTTGTCCTGAAGGAACTTAAATGTCTTCCTGGCGAACAGCTTGGTTATTCTTATAGTAGCCAGTCATGCTGACTTTTTTGTTTTGTGTTTTTCTTAATGATCTTTCTTTGAGGATGTATCTTCTGTCACTGTAGCTGTTCCAGGCTGGTCTGCCTGTCCTTGCAAGTGTGAGTGTCCCACCTCATAAAATTCTGGATGGGATTCAGGATTCTACCTAAGATCCTATACTCTATAAAGGCTTTGCACAAGGCCTATTTCACTGGCAAGTTCTAGAACCCCTTTTAGGTATTCCACTCAGTTATAGGCTGAAGACAGGCTTACAAGTTTTCTCTAAACATGTTTCCCAACATTCCTTTCTATCCCACTCAAGTGTCTGTTTTACAATGCTAGGCAAGGGAAACCAATATTCGTAAGACAGTCAAACATTTTAGTATTATGTCCCCTCTTCAGACTATGCCTAGATCCCTGTATCACAGAGCCCTGTTGTTCCAAGTTTGAGCATGTATCACTGGTTACCTCTGTCCCACTTCGGACATGCAAACTTGTCTCAGTATTTCCCTATCTAGTTATTCCGTCTCCTCCCCCTTCTTGTATTGCCCTCCCCAACACCCAACTAAACCCTCCACCCCATACCCAAGACAGTCCATTTTATTCTGTAATCTACCTGACCTTCCCGCCACCTAGATCACTGCCCCTCTGTGTTTAGCTTCTTTCACATCATAATTGTTTTGATCATGGACTGACCTTCCAGATCCTCTGTTCTTATCATTTTATTTTGTTCTTGACTCCTCTGTTTTTGATTGAGTTCAGGGTGATGCTTCCACATACATCATTGTCTAGTTGTTGTCTGTTCTCAATCCACAGAACTTCATTTAGGATGTTTTTCATAGCAGGTTTGGCTTTGGCAAAATCCCTTAGCTTCTGTTTATCCTGGAATGTTTTGATGATTATTACATCATCGTATTTGATTGACAGCTTTGCTGGATAGAGGATTCTTGGGTGGCAGTTTTTTTCTTTCAGGATTTTATGTATGTCTCCCCATTACCTTCTTGCCATGGTTTCTGTTGGAGAGATCCGAGCTGTGGACTTGTGTGATTCTTCCTGTTCCAGAATACCAATAATTCTTAAGTTATTCCTCTTCATGTTCTCCAACATGAATCTTAGGCCTTCTTCAGATTTTTTAATATTTTGTGTTTGCTCTTCTATCTTAGTAGTGTTGAGAGATTTATCTTCTAGCTCACTGGATCTGGCTTCTATCTCTTCTAATCTACTCGTTTGGACCTTTTTTAATTGTTTCCAATGCTGTACCTATTTTATTTGATTGTTCCTGTAGTGCTTTCCTTACTTCTTTATTTTTCTCAACTCCTTTGTATAGTGTTTTGATACATTTTATAATCATTTCTCTGAATTCCTTCTCAGGCATTTCCAAAGCCTGCCCATCTTCCAGTATGGAGCATAGGTCTACTTTCAGCTCATTTTCCTCAGTCACTTCATCTCGTTTCTGGACATGTGCTGATACGGTCATCTGACTCTGTTTTTTGGGCATATTCAGGAGTTATCTGTGGCCTTAACACTTAGATGGGTGTGTATTTTGGTATTTTTTTATGTTGATTGCCTCCAGGTAGATGTGATCAGGAGATGGGCTTCCCTTTTCACTCTTTTTCCTTAGAAATTTCAAGATGCCACTGTGGGTCATTGTGACGTAACTTAGGATTTAATTTTTGGTCTATTTCCTTTTTAGTCTGCCTGTCCTGCTCTACAATCCCCATTCAGGCATTTTTTTCTAGTTATAAACAGTTCAGGGCCAGCTATGGCCATTTGGTTTTAAGTGGAAACTTTGTCTCTTTAAATTTTGAAGAGATTTGTGCGTACATAGTAGAATCCTCTGAGAAGGGGGATTGGGTACCCACTCACTCAGGCACCCCCTCTAGTCACCAGAATGGAGGTACACAGACAGTAAGAGCCCAGTGAATAGATACCAAAAAAAAAAAAAAGAATGTCCACACCTTTATCTCTGTGGTTCTGTCAGGCGTCTATGGCTGCTCTGGTCCTTCCCCCGGTTGGTCTCGCCCAAGATGGCAGCTCCAGGAGCAGCTGAGTGTCTTGAATTAGAAAGCAATAGATTTCTTGCTTCTGCTACAAATTCCACTAGCTATAAGCCTTCAAACTTTTAAAAATATTCCTATATATGTGGTTCAGAGTTTTGGAGCTTTCCCCTGAACCCGCTTCACCTGGTATTCTGGGGTATTGCTGACGCAGATCTTCACTGCACCTCTACCCTATCCGCCATCAAGCCCTGTCTCCTTCATAAGGTTTTCAATGGTTAACCTTTCACAACTATTTCGATTCTTCTCCTTCCTCGTCTGTTTTAGTCTGGAAGCTCCACTGAAACCTGTCCACCATAAGTGATCCTGCTGGTATTTAAAAAAGGGGTGGCCTAGCTTATAGCATCACTGCAACACACAAGCCACCACAATGCGACAAACTGACAGATGATTGATGGTGCCACCCCTAGTAACTGCTAAAAAGTTTGTTTTTATGTATTGTTTATTATAGATAATTCCTGTATATTGTTGTTATTAAGTGCCATAGAGTAGATTTGACTCATAGTGATAGTGCATAGGGTTCTGAGGAACAGCTGGTGGGTTTGAACCACTGACCTTATGGTTAGCAATCCAGTGCTTATCCTACAGTGCCACACCAGGACTCCATATAAGTGGAATTATACAATATTTGTCCTTTGGTTCCGACTCATTTCTCTTTATGGCTGAATATTATTCCATTGTTGCGTAGTTCACAATTTATTTATCCTCTATCTATGGGCACATGAGCTGTTTCTACCTTTTGGCTACGGTGACTACTGTTGCTGTGAATAGCTTATGTTACGCGTATCTGTTCAAGTCTCTGCTTTAATTACTTATATGTTTGTGTGTATGTGTATATATATATAGTGTGGCACTGTGGGTTAACGCGCCAGACTGCAAAGCTGTTTGAACTGCAGGGTCAGCATTCAAGCTCACCAGCTGCTCCTCGGAAACCCTATACCGGGTTGCTATAGGTCAGAACCAACTCAACGGCACTTAACAACAACAACTATATATATATATATGTATGTGTGTGTGTGTGTATATATATATAAATATATATATATATATATATATACATATAGTGAATTGAGTGATAGTTTACATAGCAAAACATCAGTTTTGCACTGAATCAGTTGTATTTTTCTTTCACTGCAATGATTACAATCCCCTCTGTGCACCATTAGTTAACAGTATTTGCCTCTATTCCCACTTTTCGGTTGTTTTTAATAGTTTATTTTTTTTATGAATATTCACAGAAGAATATATACCAACTACATGTACAATTCCATAACATTGATATTCAGGTTGTACAAAAAAACTCATCTTCCTTTTGAAACAATGAAAAACCTGCGATTAGAAACCCAGAAGATCAATACTGAGATCTCAGAAATGGACAATAGATTGAAAGGACAAAGGAATAGATGCGAAGCAATGAAAGCCTGAATTAGTGAACTTAAAGATAAACCTCTAAATACTAGTATGCTAGAAGAACAATCAGAAAAAAGAATGAAAAACCCAAAGAAAGTCTAAGAATTATGTGGGACACCGTGAAGAAGAACAACTTATGGGTGATCAGAATTCCCAACAGAAAGACACAAGCACAGAGAAAATTGCCAGAGATGTTGGAAGAAGATCTCCAAAGAAAATCGTTAAGACATATAATCAAACTTTTCCGAAATCAAAGACAAGAATCCTGAGAATAAAGACTAAGCTTTGACTTCTCAGCAAAAGCCATGTAGGCAAGACAGCAATGGGAAGACATATGCAAAACACTAAAAGAAAAAAAAAAAAATGCCAACCAAGAGTCATATACTCAGCAAAGATTTCCTACAAATATGACAACGAAATTAGGACATTTCTACATAAGCAAAAATTAAAAGGAATTTGTAATAGCCAGACCAACTTTACAAAATTTACCGAAGGGTTTTTTTTAGACTAAAAACCAAGAATAGCTGACAACAACTTGAGATTAGCATACATGACACCAAGAACTCAGTCTGTTGTTGAATTGATTCCAACTCATAGAAAGCCTGTATAGAGTTTCCAAGGAGTTGCTGCTGACTTTGAATTGCCAACCTTGTGGTTTGCAGTCCAGTGCTGATCCTACATTGCCACACGAGGATCCGCAATCCAGGTATTGAAGTACAACAAAACGAACCTATAAGACTGAACATAGGGTACCAGAGATATCAATATATAATTAAGTCAACTACAAAGCAAACGGAGTCCAGGTGTCGTGCTAAGGTATAATGTACTGGACTGCAAGATTGGTTTGAATTGCAATGTTAGTTCAAATTCACCAACTGCTTCTCTGAAACCCTTTACAGGGTCTCTGAATCAGAACTGACTCAACAGCACTTAATAACAAAGGAAAAAGAAGGAATCATATAGATAAACAACTTCCAAATGATGGAGAAAGTCAAGTAAGTTTCAAGATAAAACTGTTTTAAATAGGGAAGAATTAATGTATTACAGGGTAACTTTAAAGAAAAATAATATACGTGCATGTCAAAATAAGAAAACGGAAAATCAGAAATATTTAGTAATCATTAACACAATAGAAATGAAAAGAAAACCCACAAACAAAATGAACTCAGTATAGAAAAATCGTGTGCAACAAAGAATCCAGCAGCACAGAAAAGCATACAGAAAAATGATAACTATCAATTCAAACCTGTAGATAATTACACTGAATGTAAATGGATTAAGTGTAACAGTCAAGAGACATAAAGCCGAATGGATAAGAAAGCAGGACCCTTCAATCTGCTGTTTATAAGAGACTCATCAAAAGATGGGAACAGCCTAAATACTCATCAACAGAGAAGGGCTAAACAAACTTTTGGTACATATGCACAGTGGATTACTATAAAACGTTGAAGAATAAGGATGAATCTGTTGAACACCTCACAACATGTTGACCCTGGAGGACATTATGCTAAGTGAAATTAGTTGTTCACAAAAGGGCAAACACTGCATGTTGTAAAGAGAGTTTAAAAAGTTTATGGGAAATTTCCATTACCTTTTCATTTCATTTTTCCACAGGTTTTGTAGCTCCTTGTGTAGTAAAATGAAACACTTCCCAGTCCTGCGCCATCCTCATAATTATTCCTATGTTTGCATTTATTGTTGCTGCCTCTGTGATAGTCCATCTTGTTGAGATTCTTTTTCACTGATTCTAGCAGCAAGCACCTGCCCCTGATAACCTCAATAAATGTAGATCTCTACATACACATTTCCTGCATTGCTAGTTGGTTTTACTGTGGTGGCTATTGTGTTGCTGTGATGCTGAAAGCTATGCCACTGGTGTTTTAAATATGAAGCGTCACCCATGGTGTACAGGTTAAGTCTGAGTCTGAGCCAACTCAATGGTGTCTATCCACAACAATTCATTTTTACCTGTTCTTGCATTTTCATTTAAGTGAGGTCATGCAATACTTAATATTTGCCCATTTTTAATTGAATAATTTCATTCATCAAATATCTTCAGTCTCCATCTATGATAATGTTAAGTGTCATCAAGTTGGTTCTGACTTTTAGTAACACCGCATAGGGTTTTCAAGAAGCAGCTGGTGGGTTTGAGCCACTGACTTAACAATTAGTGGTCTAGTATTTTATCCTACAGATGTATGTGCTGTGTTTTGTTTTTTCTTTAAATCTGTTGATGGGCAATTAGGTTGCTTCCACCTTTTGGCTATTGTGAACAATGGTGCATTGAACATTGGGATACACAAATCTGTTTTCAATCTTTATTTCCAAGTCATATTACATACCCAGAAATGAGTTTTGCATCCCCACCAACAATTTCTCCACATCCTCACCAACACTTTTTTTTCTTTGCGTTTTCCTAATCATAGTCATCTTGGCTGGGTTAAAGTGGCATCTCCTTTGGTTTTGATTGTGTTTCCCTAAGCGGCAGGGCTTTTTTGAGGCCTGCCAAGAGTGGGCTGGGTACTCTGTCAGTCCCAGAGTTTAGTTTGGGTGTGACCTGGCTGGCCACCAAGCAGCTTGGAAGGCCTTACTTAGCCTGGGAATGAGGGATGGGAATGAAGGCCATTTCTTAGGACTTTTTTTTTTTTTTTTTTTTTTTTGTAAGTGTCCTTTGAGTCATATATTATAAAATAAAGCATAACCTTATACCTTAAAATTGTTACTGACTCATAGCAACCCTGTATAGAGATTCCAAGGCTATAAATCTTTACTGGAGCAGAAAGTTTCATATTTGTTCTTGGGTTAGTGAATGCACTTCTAGACCTGGAGCAACTCTTGGTTCCTAGGACCATCAATGTGTAGACTTCTCAGATGCTGGGGCAGGGTGCGTGCTTGCTCTACCCTGAGAAAATGGTTTGGGTCCAGCTCTGACGCTTGTCAGCACACAAAATTATGACCTGGGCTTGACTTCATTTGCCTGTGGTGTGGGTCTTGAGAGGGGTTCTGTTAGCACAGTGGTTAAGCACTTGGCTGCTAATCAAAGATTTGGTCTTTGAAACCCACAAACTACTCTGTGGGAGAAAGATAAAGCTGTCTGCTCCCAGTAACGATTGACAGTCTCAGAATTCCACTCTATTCTGAAGAGTAGCTGAGTCAGAATTGACTCAGTGGGTTTGGGTTTGATGGTCCTGTGAGAAGGACAACCACCTCAGACTTCTTAGTGTTAAACAGATATACTGCTTTAGACATTCTGACTGTGTACATGCTCTGAAGGGAACAAATCTTCAGTTATTAAAAATTAGTTTTTCAACTAACCAAATGTAATTGGACCTTTCCTATCTCAAATACAGGTGTATGAATGAACTGTCATGTGTTTATTTTGCTTTCATCTCTCACCTTCCAGGACAACCCTCCATATGATAAGGGCGCCTTCAGAATCGAAATCAACTTTCCAGCAGAGTACCCGTTCAAACCACCGAAGATCACATTTAAAACAAAGATCTATCACCCAAACATCGATGAAAAGGGTCAGGTTTGCCTGCCGGTAATTAGTGCTGAAAACTGGAAGCCAGCAACCAAAACTGACCAAGGTGAGATGTGTTCCACATGACTCCCCTTAGGTGGTGTTCATTTGTGGGTGCTGCTGGCAGGTGGAGAACAGCTGGGGTCCCTCCTGAAGCCATGTGGGAATGAACCAGTGCCTGCTTCAGGCAGAGTCCAGAGTGATTCTACTCATCAATTCACGTGAATACAGGACAAACTACAGGATGGTCCACCTCAGTGGAATGATTACTCTACACAGGGGTTTGGGAAGGCCCTTCTTTTGCCCTGGCCCTGGAGTGCTCAGAGCCCAGTGGGTTCACAGAGACAGGCTTGCCTACGGGTTTGCTGCAGGTGCGTGCAGTAGGGGCCAAGCACTGGGTCTATTGGATGGTGTTGTGTGTCTGCCCATGGGAATGGGAAAGCAGTGTTCAAGGTGCTCTCATTTAGCAGTTAGCACTTGTACTTATTAAAGGACCAAGGACCTTGGAGAGGGTCTTTCAGTCAGGGTCAAAGAAAGGACTAGCAAGAGTTCTGTGGCTCATATTTGTTGTATACGGGACATCAGGTTCAAGGGTATGTGCCTAGATGAAGGACAGTGACTTTAGTGGTCGTGGAATTCTCAGGATTTGGATTTGCCTGCCTGTGTCTGGAAGTCTGTGAACACACACATGTACTTTTTAAATTTCGTTTTAGCAAAAGTACTTGATTCAGTTGTACTTGACCTCTCTATTGTCCCCTGGAAATAACTAGACTGCATCATGGACAGGGTCTAGATTTTATTTCTAAACTTCAGGTTTTGGGGTGGCTTTTCTTATAAGAAAGGACCTTAAGCAATACAAGATCTGTTTAGATGAAAGAGGAGTTTCCTGTGTGGCGGATATGGTTAACACACTCAACTATTAACCAGAGTCTACCCAGAGGCACCTTGGAAGAAAGGCCTGGCGATAACCTTTCCAAAAGATCAGCCACTGAAAACCTTTTGATTCATGATTCTACTGTGACACTCATGAGGGCACCATGGGTCAGAATCAGCAACAACTTATGCTGGTGATTAGATCAAAGAGAGTGGGTAAGGCTGCAGTTGAGCTTTGTAGCAGTTGATATGAACAGCCATTCTCAATATATCCCTGGAAGCCTATCACCAGAAAAGCTGGCCTTCCTTCCTGTGACAGAATGACAAGAAATGTAAGAGCTTGTGGGAAAGGAGTGAATGCTGAAAGCTCAGGAAGGATAGGCGTGCCAGCAGGCATGTCCCTTGGCTGGGTAGAAGTTACTGTTTATAAAAGGAAAAAAAGGAGACATTGGAAACCTCATCCATTGCTGGTGGGATTGCAGAAAGGCACATGGCCTGGTTTTTTTCCTATAAAAATCCCAGCTCTGTGTTGGAAGATGAAGTCCCCTTGTACAAGGACTTAGCCTTTACTAGGGACTTGAGGGCAGAGGTGCCTGGGGTATGGGATCGTTTGGTGTTCTTACTCTCAAATGAATTGACACACAGAGGAGCCCAAAACCCTTCCAAAGGAACAGAGGAAGGGTTGAAATGTTAAATGTTCATCAGAGCAACTACAGAAATTTGAGCATGTTAAAACCCACAGCCATCTAGTAAATTCCAAGTCTTAGCAACCCTATAGGACAAAGTAGAACTGCCCCATAGGGATTCCGAAGCTGTAAACCTTCACAAAAGCAGAGTGCCTAGTCTTTCTCCCTTTAAGACTGGAGGCTTCAAACCACCCACCTGTCAGTTAGTGGCCTCAGTACCTACCCCACAGTACCACCAGGGTGCCTTTGAGCATATTGCTGTGTGGCCAATTCTTAGGACTGAATTGAAAAAGAGCAAGCTTGCAGGTGGACTATTTTTTAGAAAGCAAGATGATTTTCTATTGAGACACGAAGCACTAATGTGAGATCCTAGCAAAAAGTAGAAAGCATAACAGGGAACCCGTCAGTGTCCTTAGAAGGCCCTTGGTTTTTCTAATCATGGGAAAGGCCAGGATGCTAACTATTTATGTTATGCTGCCAAACCAACATGGTTTCAAGTTTGAAGTAAAAAAAAATCAGGAGGGGATGCTGCACACTCTCCTGTTGAGTATGATTACTGGTTTTAATTTTTGTTGAATATTATATACACAGCAAAGAATATCAATTCAATAATTTCTGTATGTACTGTTCATTGACATTAATTATATTCTTCAAGTTGTGCAGCAATTCTCACCCTCCATTTCTTTTTTTTTAAATGTTTTTATTGTGAATTGGCTGGTAGTTTACATGAGAGAACATCAGCTTTACATTCATCCTATTGTATTTTGTTTCACTGCAATGATTACAATCCCTTCCGTGCATCATCATTCAACAACATTTGCTTCCATTCCTTCTGTTGTGTGTTTTTGATATACACTGAAGCACTCAGGAATATACAACCATTTAAACGACCAAAGGGCACACCCCGCAAGCCTGAACCCTCCAGCCGTCAGCACACAGACCCTCTCCCGCCTTGAGTCCAAAGTCCCCAACCACTCCATCTCTCCATGTCATTGTCTCTGGTGTCACTGCTTCTCTGGATAGGGTCCCTTGGTCTTCTCCCTTGATGGTCCTCCATTCCTGGACTGCAAAATCAACCACTCCCCTCCTTTTGTTACAAAGTGCCTACCTTTACATTTGTAACATACAGTCAGTCCTGATAGCAATTATTCACTATTGAACCATGAGAGTCTTATCCCCATCTCTTTTCACCCATCAAGA
Organism: Chrysochloris asiatica; assembly: GCF_000296735.1. Lineage (NCBI taxonomy): Eukaryota > Metazoa > Chordata > Mammalia > Afrosoricida > Chrysochloridae > Chrysochloris > Chrysochloris asiatica. Next base: position 140,555 of record NW_006408858.1, on the reverse strand, counting down.
CAGGTTGGAAACCACTCAGTGGAGATTCTGCCTTCCCTCTGAAACTAGGCTCCCTCTTGAAAGCTTGTAAGCAGTCACTTCATGCCTTTGTAGCCCATTATTTTGGGTAGCCAGTGTGTAAGTTGCCCATCCCTGTCAACCCGGTGTACCAAGGGGGGTGGGAATGATCCTTGCTCTAAAGATTCGTTCTCTTTTGAGCTACTACATAAGTGTAGTCAAGTTCATCAAATTGTAGCGGATTACTGTTTTTTTTCCCTCTTCTTTCTTCTAGTTTAGTTCTGATCATCCAGCCATTGAACCCAGGTCAGATGGGTGCTATCTGCAAGTATGGGTGTGTTTAAACATCTCCCCTCACTCCATATCAACTGGACACTTCACTCTCAGCTCTAGTCCTCTGTGGCCATGTCCCTGCCCTGGGTCCAGGAGTCCCCAGGTCTCACCATACTGCTGGCCAACCAGGTCTTAATCCAGGTGGACAGGAGTCTGTTGAACGTGACTGGACTTAGCTCACAACTTCACTGCTGTTTTTCCCCCACTATCCCTTATCAGTAGACCAACGTAGTCACCAGCAAGATCACATGCCTGCTCGTGTATTCCCCTTGAGTCTTAGTCTTGGAAGGGGGTTTGTCCTCAGGGGACCCAAACGCTTCCCTTGATGTCTCCCCTCTCCGGTGAACAACTTGCTTGTTCTTGTAGTATTCAATCAGACTGCCATTATTGTTTTTGAATTTTCCTGCTGATCTTTCTTTCAAGAAGTATCTTCTGTTCTTCTAGCTGCTCCAGGCTGGTCTGCTTGTCCTTCCAAGTGGAAATTTCCCACTTCAAGAAAATTCTGGATGGGGATTCAGATTCCACCTATGGTCTTAGGCATTTATTAACAAATTCATTGCCCTCTAAGGTTCCTATCTAACCTGTTGAGTTGTTGTTCTCAATTTGATCATATATATACATACATATTGTGTTAAAGAAAACTTCAGGTAATATTTTTGGTTTAAGGTTTTAAGAGTATCTCAGAACAGTAGTTTCAGGTTCATCCAGCTTTCATGGCTCAAGAAAGTCTAGAGTCCATAAAAATTCTGTTTTGCATATTCCCCCTTTTGCTTAGGATTCTTTTATAGAAACTTTGATCAAAATATCCAGTAATGGTAGCCAGGCACCAGAAACCATGCAGGTCTTCTGGTTTGTATCAAAGGAGGCAGTCATTCATGGAGGCAATAACCACACATTCAGTTTCCCCCTATTCCTGACTCTTTCCTTTGTTACTCCTGACAAATGTAAACAAGTTGTTGTGCCTTGAATGGCCGTCGCTGGCCTTCTATTAAAGGCACATGAAAATGGTTTTCCATTGGAGTTGCTATGTCACATTTCCTTTCCTTTTTAAAGTAGTTATATTAAAAATGACGGTGATACACATAAGTGTATTAAGTAAATAATGACTTAGGCTACATGTGGTTAGGTTATATGGTATATAGTGGTATACCAACAGTTGGAAGTAGAAACAAAACAGCTGTAGTACCATTTCTACTCAGTTTAAAACAAAACAAAAAACAACCAGCTTCTATTCAGTTGACTCTGACTTATGGCGACCCCATATGTATCTATAGGATTTTCAACATTTGATCTTTTGGAAATGTATCTCCAAAGTGCTTTCGGGTGGGTTTGAACCTCCAACCTTTGGGTTAGCAGCTGAGTAAGAGAACTGAGAAATGTTAAAGAGACAAACATTTACCTCCAGTGTAATCCCATTGGCAGGGATGGGGAAGGCTGTAAACAGGAGCCCCAGATTAAGTTGGAGAAGGCTGTTGCTGCTCACCCATCTGACCCTCCCTGCCCAGCTACCCCTCAGCAGGGACCATCAGCCACCCCTGAGCCTCCTCTCTCCTCTGCTTTGCCTAGAGACTGTGCTGTCTCTTCACTCAGCAGTTCCACTGAGTAGTTGTACCTTTTACAGATTGCTTCGTGCACGATGCAGACAGCATAACTATTTTGACCCATTCCTTGTAAGGGTGGGGTGAAACACATGGCCCCTTGTAAAGTAATCAGTCTCCACAGTCTATCAGAAAAGATGGAAACATGGGGGTGCTGGGGATGTTGGTGGCAGAATTCCAGGGGGTGTGGTCCTTGTAGAGAAGAGCAGCAGCCTATGGCTGCTGGCCCTGCTCCCCATGCTGCCCTCACCTACCAAGTGTGCACAGTCTTCACAGTCTTCCATCGTAGTGCTGTTCATCCAGCACATCTAGGGTATGATCATACTGTCAGGGAACATTGGCATGATATGTCTTTGGAAATGGCAGCTCTGATACTGTTTGATGGTTGTCAACCAGTTAGCAGTCGGACGGGTAGTTGGTTCAGATGCCCCTAGGGGTTTTCCAGGGTGGGCTTAGTACACTTTTATATGGAACAGGCTTCCCTCCTTTCATCTCCTCACTCAGTAAACATCTATTGGCACTGCCCTGAACCAAGCATGCTGCTGGAACAGAGCAAGGGTGTGAGCATACTCAGACATGGCCCTTGAGAAGCAAAGCATGTGCTCTGGGGGTAACAGTGAAGGGACCCCATGTATCAGGCCACTGTGAACAGTTCTTGTATGTAATGTTGGCTCTTTGCTGTCCAACACTTGTTCCTGATTACCAAGGAAAGATGGGTTGAGCTCCAGTGGTTAGAATTTGGGATGAATTGAGAGGCTGCTTCATCTGAAAAGCCCCTTAGATGTCAAGCCACTGTTATAGTTCGAGCTTCATCTCTAGGCTGAGCTCTACTCTTCCTGAGACCATGCTAACCACCGATGCTTGTCCTTCTCTCGGCAGTAATCCAGTCTCTCATAGCACTGGTCAACGACCCCCAGCCTGAACACCCGCTCCGGGCTGACCTAGCTGAAGAATACTCTAAGGACCGTAAAAAATTCTGTAAGAACGCTGAAGAGTTTACAAAGAAATATGGGGAAAAGCGACCTGTGGACTAAAAATCTGCCGCGAATGATTCCAGCAAGTGTGAGCAGAGACCCCAGCAGTGCATTCAGAACCCCCCCGCAAAGCAGGACTCTGTGGAGAATTGACGCGTGCCACCGCCTGGCGTCCGCTTGTGGCCATTACTAACTTTCTACAGTTTTCTTAATCAAAAGTGGTCTAGGCAACCTGTAAAGAAAGGATTAAAAATTTACGATGTTCTAGTTCTGTTTTCTTTGTTTTAAAAATCACTGCTTCAAACCATTTTCCAAGAATGGTGTTTACTTTCTTCTCCAAATGTATCCAAAATCTTCACCTGATGTTCATTAGCCTATATGGTTGTGTTTTTTTTGTTTTATTTTTCCAAAGTTGGAGAGAAAAATGGTGGTGGCTCACCTTCTTCCCCTGCCCTCACAAATACCACTCTTCTTGCCTTCAGTTTATAGTTTCCACCTGTGTACTTCCCCAGATCCACACCTGTCTCCTTGGCAAAAGAGAAGAGACACCATTGGCATTTGGGTTGACTCTTCTCTCAAAGCTGCACTGCCAGGTGTAGGAGTTGGGTCCAGTTCTCCCGACTCCACAGTATATAAATAGCATCCTTTTTAAAAAAAAAAAATCTGAAAACAAGCAAACACACACTTATTTAAAAAAAAAAAAAAGTTGTAAAAAGGGAAGCCCAGCTCTTTCGTAAAACTTGGAGCTAATGTTGAGTAAATGGGCAAACCCCACTGCCTGTGTGGTGGTTCACCTGCTATTCCCATCCCCAGCTTTGGCACTAGCCTGCTGAGGGAAGCCCACAGTAACAGGTCTGTGGTTCATGAGGGGTGGGCCCAACAGCTGGAAGACCCTGATCTGACCAGGAAGGCTCTCAGGCCCAAAGTCAGCTCTCACCTCAGCCCTTACTGGAAGATCAGCTGGTCGTTGCCGATGAAGCTAAAGCCAGAACATCCACTTGAGACCCCGTGCGCATCTGTCACCAAGCTCCGTCTGAATGCACCATGGAGCTTGTGCTCCACCTCTTCTGAGCAGCAGCCCCACCACAGCCCCTCATTCCCACACCCACATGATACATCTCGGTCCTTTGTGGGCTCGGAACTGTCAGGACCCGGCTTTAGATGGCATTGGTCTGGAGTTGGTGTCGTGCCTGCTGACCTCTTAGGAACCAGCCAGCCCAGGAACAAGATGACCTTCCCTCTCCCCCTTTGGACTCACGGCCTTTGCAGAAAGCCACCCTCCACTTGAAGCTCACTCAGTGATGTCCTTTCAATGTGTTTTATATTGTTTGACTGCCCTTTTTTTGTAGAAATAAAAATTGACCTTAGACTTTACCATCAGCCGAACTTGTAAGGATTTGAATGTTGGTGTCTTTGGAAAGCCAGTGAGTGGTACCAAGAATGCCCATCATACTTGACAGCCAGAGGAAGCTGGTGGTCCAGATGTGTGATGTCACTGCGTCAGCCACCAGTTGCTGCCCTCTTGGCTACTTGGGGACTGAAGTCTTAATGGGGAAAGATGGCGACAAGGAACTTTGCTGTGTTTGAATCCTGGTGCTCTAGCTAGAGATGGTCTTAGGACTTAACAGCCTGTGAGTCTACCGGTTTTTCCTGGGCCAAGGTGAGCAGTGATGGTAAGTACAGAAGCAGCATGCAGTGTTTCATTGTCTGAGTTCATGCCTCCACGGAACATAAATGAACCTGGCTCCTGAAGTTCTCGGTACATGAGGGGCAGGTTTCTAGGGCTCTTGTGTGCTCAACTCTAGCCAGCCTTCCACATCTATCTAGCACAGGAAGGTGAAAATGTACTTCATCTCCCTCACACAGATTTGTAATCAAATTGCCAAAACCTGTCACAAGCAGTCCAGACAAGACACCATTTGTTCTCATTGCTTCCTTTAGAAATTCAGAAACTGCCAATTTTGGAAAAGTCCTAAGCAAAGTGCTTCATACTGATGCAGCTGTATCCCTGGCTTGCCTATCCCAATGTCACTTCTTTCTGGTCATTACAAAGGGCCTCTCTGTGTATCCCCACCCTGGAATCCATATCATTTGCCCCAGAAGTAGAGGCCTGGCTCTCTAATGGCAGGTCAGTAGGCAGCCCCTCCTGTGGCCAGAACTCCCTTTTGCAAATGGAGCAAACCTGGGCAGGCTGGAGGAAGACTAAACCTAGTGGTGTGCCAGGGGTTTCCAGGGCTGGAACAGTTGGTAGTTGCGAACTGCGATCAAGAGTTAAGAAGCCCAACTCATAACTACCATGCTACCAGAGCTCCTCCAAAACACAGATCCTCAGGAGAAGGGAAGCCTCCTGCAGGGCCCACTCATGATTCCTCCAAGGGCTCCCCCCTACCTCCAGGGACAGAGGTTAGGCTTTCTGCAACCCTGTTTGACCCCCAATAAAAATCGTTAGACGTGTGGGTTTTCATCTCTCCCGGGGTTGGGGGGCAGGGAGGGGTAGGCAGCACCTGTGTCCTGGAGGGCTCATGGGTTGGAGGCTATGGTCTAGGGCCTGGAACCTCTGCCTGCCCCTCTACCTGTTCTGGCTTCTGGTGTACAGAAACAGTACCTTCCACATGTCAGCACATCAGCTCTGTCAACCCCAAGAGTGTGACCGATGAACACTAAGCAGAGGAAGAAGCATGGCCCCCCAGAAAGGTGTGCTGGAGGTGGGATGCCACATCAACCCTGGGCCAGAAATTCGACACCAGACAGACCCAGTCTACATTGTGAGAGCCAGGGCTATCATACATAACCAGGTAGCAGAGGTTTTGCCTTGGAGGGCCAGTGAGCTGTGTACTTACCACAGAGCAAGCCATGTGCTCAGAGTGGCTTTGGATAGTTTCTTCCAGTAAGGCTCCTTGAGCCCAGATATGTTTAAGTGTCATTTACTCAGTGATCCTGTATAGGGTTTCCGAGAAGCAGTTGATACTTGATACGTTTGGACTTGTGGTTAGAAGTCATGCCTGCTGTTATTAAATGCTGTTAAGTTGGTTCTGGCTCATAGCAACCCTGTATAAGGTTTCCAAGGAGCCGCTGGTGGGTTTGAACTGCCAACCTTGTGGTTCACAGTTCAGTGCTGGCCCTGCAGCACCACACCAGGACTCCTCTAAATGGTTGCTGTTACATGCCACAGAATCGGTTCTGACTCATAGCAACCCTGTTTAGGGTTTCCGACGAGTGCCTTGTGGGTTTGAATCGCCAACTTTGCAGCTCAAACTGACCTTGTGGCCCAGAGCCACATAGGCATCTTCTTCATCCCTCTGACTGGTGCCTTCTGCCACCTGGCCAGGGGTCCCCAGGTGGGCAGCCTGTCCCTCTGCCTGCCCTGTTACCACTGGCTCCATCTTGCAGTGCCTACATGCCACAATTCAGCTGGCCTGCTCCATTCTCCCCACCGGCCCCCCATGTTCGACTGGCTCTTGACTGTACTCATGCAATGCACGAAAGTCAAGAGGCATGGCTCTTAGTGTAGCCCCTTCCCCAGGCAGCATTCAGCATGGGGCCTGTGTCCCAAGTGACCAGCAAGTTGTCCCACAAGCTGCTCAGACCCCTCAGGAGCCTTGTACCCGCTTCAGAGGTCTCAGAGTGAAAATAACTCTGGCCCAGCCCCCAATAGTAGCCATGGCAAGATTTTGGCCCCCAACCTGTCACAGCTCTCCTGCTGTGCTATGGCCCTTAAGATCACATCGCTTGTTCTTGTGTGTCTCTGCATGAGCTCCTTGCAGGCCAAGCTGTATCACATCAAGAATGGATGACAGTCACTCCCTTGCCACTTCCCACCCACACATTGAGCTGGACTTCTGTTGCTGGATCCTCCTACCTCTTTTCTCTTATAACACTCTGGCCATGAAGTCTAGTTCCAGGCACTCAGCTCAGTTCCCCTCCCCTGGGGGACTGTAACCACCCTCATTCATTTGGCAGCTGTAGGCTCCAAATCTCTCTCCTGCCTACCCAAACAGTGCATAGCTTGCTGCTTCCTCCTCAGAACTCCTACAAGGCAGAGCTCAGCCCCTCCTCCTCCCTCAGGAAAGTGCTTCTGCCAGCATCCTGCCACCTGGCTACCCCTCATCCCAGTCCCAGCCAGTTGCCTACAAGAGGAGCCAGGCCACAGTGGGCTGAGGTGAGGGGTAGGCAGCAGGAGGGACCAACCTTACAGTGGTTCCAATTCCCAGCAGCCTGAGCCTGGGCCCCCTAGCTAGAGAAGTCAAGTCACAGAAAAATTAGGATGGAGAGTGGGCCTACATTCAGTCAAGGAAAGGGATGGAGGGTACACCCACACACACACCTTGTTACCCCTTTGGGAATTCATTCACTCCCTTGATAAGTGCCTAGCCCAAATGAGATCGTAAGTAGGTCAAGTCTCTACTCTGCCTTCTGTAAAATGGGCACAATGGTGCCTGTCTCACTAGTTATAAATATGAGAATGAAGTGAGACAAGGCCACAGGACCATGTAGTCTCCCATCTGCCTTTCTATCCTCTGCAACAACCATCTGTTCTCTCAGGATCAGAATCTAGATCTATACTGAGGCACCAGGTCAACACACATACCCAGGACCCTCTGGGATCCCAGAGCCCATGTCCACAGAAGACTCCCCTCTCCTGGGAAATGTAAATGCACTCCAGGGATCAAAGTTCCCCTGATGTGCCATGGAGTCAGTTCCGACTCATATAGTGACCCTGCGTAGGGTTTCTGTAAGTCTTTACAGGAGCAGAAAACCTCATATGTCTGTTGTAGAACCGCTAAGTTTTAAACTGCTGACCTTGAGATTAACAGCCCAACTCATAACCACAGCTCCTTAAAGTTCCCCTAGGTGATACCAGTGGTTTGTCCAAACCCAAAGGTTGGCACTTGGGCAACTCAGAAGAGACCTGATGATCTGCTTCCATTAAGATTACAGCGAATAGCACTGCTGACTACTCTGAAAGATTCTAGATAGAGTGGGAGAAAATGTGGAACAGATAGAGTGGTGCACCACCAAGACTATAGCCCTTAGTCACCCATCAGGCCTGGAACTGAACTCACCCTCTTGACTCAAATGTCAGCCAAACAATCCTATAAGGTGATAAACACTTGAGAAGTCTGCACTCTTTAGAAAAATCAGTCATTTAAGATTAAAAAGGCAGCATTTGCCCAAGGATAAAGTTCAGAAGCCTGGAAGGGTTAGAATAGGAAACGGAAAAATTGAGGTGAAGGCTGTTAAACATTGTGGGGATGGTAACATCAATCATGAGAACAAAATGGGTATGAACTTTTTAAGCCTTCACCCCAACTTACATTAAGTTTTTTTAAAAAAAGACTGTAATACACTGGTTGCTACAGGTCAGAATCTACTAACAACAAGTACAGAACATGTGTCTTGTTTTTCAAATCACAGTTTGGAGTATATGATATGCCTCCTCAAAAGCAGCATGATGAGATGATTTTCTCCCACCCCAAAATTTAAAAAGGAGACAAGTGAACAAAAGAATGTAGGGATCTTTTGGATGTCTTCTCTGGGATATTGACTAGTCTGGTTTTGGTGAGGGTTGCCTGGCATGGTTTATAAATCCCCATCAGATGACAAATTCTGTATTTTATTAATGTGGTGACCTCTACCCGCAGTCCCTAGACAATAAAGACAAATATAGCCATCACAAAAGGGCACCACCCAGATGTTACAGGCTGGCCATCCTATGGGCAGAAAGGGCTGCACAAGCTCTGGACGTCACTGAGGAGGCAGCGCTGGGCTCAGAAAGTGATTCTCAAATCACAGATCTAGGCCCTGGTTCTTGGCTGTGGTGACTCCACTCTGACAGGCTTTCTCATACTAAGGAATATTAGTGACTCCATCAGAGTCAAGGTAGGGAAGGGTTCAGGGAGGGCTCCACAGTGGCCTCACCCAAAATCCTTTCCTCTAGCCTCTTGGTGTCCAAGACGTCTAGGGCGCAGAGCTGCACGCCATCCTGAGCCAGCTGGGTGCGCAATGCAGGTGCCATGAGGACTTGCAGCTCGTGCAGCCGCTCCCAGGAGCAGGAGAAGGCGTCAGGACCCTCACCGCAGCCCCCAGTTGGGGGTACACTGGGGTAGCCCGGGTGTGCCATCAGCTCGGCTGTCAGGGCATGACCTGCTGGGGCGTTTTCCAAAGCCCGTGCCAGCGCTCCAGAAACACGGTGGGCAGACATATGGCGGCCACATGTGCTCAGGCCCAGGAAGGCATCGGTCCACCTGTGGGTACAGGGGTGGAAGGTGGGATCAGCCGATGGGCTGGCAGGGACGCATTGGGCGAGGCTAGGACAGGATAGGAACAGGGAGCCTCACCGCAGGCCGTGGCGGGAAAAGGGGTCCATAGCGGCCCGGGCGTCGCGTCCCACAGCACAGGCAAAGGCCCGCGTTGGGGCCTCGAGCCAGGTGCAGTCGCCCACACCACGCTCCAGCGGTAACCGAGTGAAACGCACCCCGAAGGCCTGCAGAGCCTCGGCAAACACCTGGCACACACCTGCGGGCAGAGAGGTGTCCAGACGGCGAGTCTCCCTGGGAGGAGCACTCCTGGGCGTATCCCCCATTTGGACACAGGCGCCACCAGGGAAGCATGTCCCCTTCTGGGAGCATGCCCTACTTTCCTGGATGCATCCCCACCTTGACTTATCCCCCACCTGGTAGCACGTGCACGTGCTGGTGCCCGTCCACATGCGTAGGGTCCCTGCCCAGCAACTCCCGAAATCGGCTCAACTGGGCCTCCAGCTCCTCCCGCACCTGTAGAAAAGGGAGGATTATGGATCCCTTGAGCTTCTAAGAGGAAGTTCCCGAGAGGCGCCCCCAGCGTGTGCCTCCTCTGGCATGTGAATGACGTAACGCTCGCTCCATCCCCTAACGGCTTCCCCAGGCATCCCTACAGCTGTGTCCTGACCGCACCTGAGGCAACGCCACGTCTCCTGACGCCAGCGCCTTCCGGAATCCCATTTTGCCAAGAAAGAAACCTTCGGGGCCGAGCAGCGACGAGGCTCCGTGGCGTGCCGGGCCCACTGGGCGTCCCTCGGACAGGTTGGCGTGGAGGCCTGTGGGGATACTATGCCTGCGAGCAGAGCGACAGATCAGGCGGCTGCGGACTGGGCGCCCCGGGATCCCGCCGCGTCCCGCCCGTTCCCCTCACCTGCGGGCCAGTTCGGCCGCGCTCTCCGCTGCAGTGCCATTGACCAGCAAAGACACACTGGTCACTGCCCCCACCAGGAAGGCCTCCACTATGCCCTCATCGCGCCGCGGGCAATAACCAAAGTCGTCTGCAGTGATCACCAGCTGCACCCGCGGTAGGGCCATTCTAATTTCCGCCACCCGCTCAGGAACAGCGGCGGTG
>NW_006408858.1:112681-130182 GCF_000296735.1 Chrysochloris asiatica | reverse complement strand
AGGCCCCGCCCCTGGAGGCGGCCCGAGGCCCTGCCCCATACGCGTGCTGGTCATGGCTGCCGCTTTTGTTTTGCCGCTCTATGCCCTGCTAATTCTCCACCCCCTCCCAGACGCCATGAAGTCCAATTTATTACAACGTGGGACTTTCCCCTGGCTGCAGGCGTAATGTTTACCCCCAGACTATTTATGGCCCTTAACCATGCTTCACTAAACCTGAAAAAAACAAAAGAGTAGACCTTTTTTTTTTTAGTTTCACATCAATATATTATTTAATTTAAAAAAATTATCTGTTAAAATAACTGATTAAACAGATGAGAAAATAAACATGGCAGAGTTGGGTTGACTCTACTCTCACTTCACCCTGCTTCAGAAGGTCTCCCATTTCCTTCCTGGACCTCATGTTGATACTCTGCTCTGAGATTAATGTAGATTTCATGCCAAATAATGAAAGGTTAAATTATGGACCCACTATCACAAACATTAAGGAGCTCTGGTAGCGTAGTGGTTACGAATTGGGCTGCGAACCGGAAGGTCAGCAGTTCGAAACTACCAGCTGCTCCGCGGGAGAAAGATGAGGCGATCTGCTCCCGTAAAGATTTACAGCCTCGGAAACCCTATTCAGGGTCGCTATGGGTCGAAACCGACTCGACGGCACTTAACAACAACAACAACATCACAAACATTTGTTCTTTCTTTTAAACATAAAAATGGGCCTTTGCAATCGAGATACAAGATGAGGCCTACCATGTAAGCTTGCTGCTTTGTCAAAGACCAAATCACAGGGCTGTATTAAACTGAGATATTACTTAAAGAAAGGAACTTACTCCCCCTTCCCAGTAAACATCATAGAATTTTCCTTTTATAAAGAAAGCCTATTCTTAACTTTTTACAACAGTGGTCTCATACAATATTTATCTTTCTGTGATTGACTAATTTCACTCAGCATAATATCCTTCAGATTCATCCATATTGTGAGGTATTTTGTAATTCATTATTCTTCAAGTTATCCAGTGTGTATGTACAAAAGTTTGTTTAGCCATTCTTCAGTTGATGGGTATTTAGACTGTCTCCTTCTTTTTGCTATTGTGAATAATATTGCAATGAACATGGGTGTGCATACATATCAATTCGTGGCTTGGGCTTTTATTTCCTGAGGGAAAATACCAAGTAGAGGGATACCTGGGTCATATGGTATTTCTATTTCCAACTTTTTGAGAAAGTGTCATACCATTTTCCACAGTGGTTGCAACCATTTGCAGTCCCACCAGCAGTGAGAAAGGATCCCAGTCTCTCCATGCCCACACCAACATTTATTGTTTTGTGTTCTTTTGAACTTTGCTATAAATGCTGCTCCCAAAGGTTGGAAACAAAAAGGAAGGGTCAGTAGTTGGAAAATATGGCCTTGGTAATAGAAACGGTGCTATAGATTGCATGATAGGATTTTGCAAGACCACTGACTTCTTCATTGCAAATACCTTTTTTAAAATAACATAAAAGACTACTATACTCATGGACCTCACGAGATGGAGCACACAGGAATCAAACTGACTGCATCTGTGGAAAGAGATAGGATTGTATTGTTTCTCCACACTTATTCTATCGGTATGCTGAGCATACAGATTATATGAAGCTGAATTATATGAAAAACGGGGTATCAGGATTGGAGGAAGATTCATTAACAACCTGTGATATGCAGATGATACAACTTTGCTTGCTGAAATTGAAGAGGATTTTAAAAACTTACTGATGAAGAGCAGAGACCACAGACTTTGGTATGGGTTGTACCTCAATGTAAAGAAAACAAAAACCCTCACCACTAGACCAATAAACAACATCCATAAAAATGGAGAAAAGACTGAAGTTGTCAGACTTTATTTTTCAATATGTCACTTGATATCTTGACTTCTGTTTCCATGAATGTTGATGTGAACAAAATGAAGTATTTGACAACTTCAATCTTTTATCCATTTTTATGTGTATTCTGAAACACTTAATTGTGCTCATGAGGAACCTGTATATAGACCAAGAGGCAATTGTTTGAACAGAGTTAAGGGGATACTGAATGGTTTAAAATCAGGGAAGGTGGTGCCAGGGCTGTGTTCTTTCACCATTATTATTCAATCTGTATGCTTAGCAAATAATTTGAGAAAGTGAAGAAGAGTGTGGCATCAGGATTGGAGGAAGAGTCATCAACAACCTTTGAAATACAGATGATGCAATCTTCTTGCAGAGAGTGAAGAGGACTTAATATACTGATGAAGTTCAAAAATCACAACCTTCAGTATGTATTTCACCTCAATGTAAAGAAAACAAAAATTCTCACAACTGGGTAATATCATGATAAATGGAGAGAAGATTGAAGTTGTCAAGGACTTCATTTTGCTTGGATCCACTCTCAACACTCATGGAAGCAGCAGTGAAACCAACATATTGCATTAGGCAAATCTCCTGCACAAGACCTCTTTAAAGTATTTAAGAGCAAAGGTATCAGTCTGAAGACTAAGGTATGTCTGACCCAAGCCATGGTATTTTCAATAGCTTCAAACATATGTGAAAGTTGGAAAATGAATCAGGAAGACCATAGAATAATAATGCATTTGAGTTATGGTGTTGAAGAAAAATATAGAAGGTACCATGGACTGTCAGAAAAACAAACAAATCTGTGTTGGAAGAAGTACAGCCACAATGCTCATTAGAAGACAGAATGTTATCAGGCGGGATGGTCTCTGGAAAAGGACATTATGCTTGGTAAAGTAGATTGTCAGTAAAAAGAGAGAGAGAGAAAGACCACCAATGAGATAGACCTGCACAGTGGCAGCAGCCAGAGTTTCAAGCATAACAATAATTGTGAATATGGCACAGGACTGAGCAGTGTTTTGTTCTGTTGTACATGGGGGTCACTATGAATCAGAGCCTACTCAAAGGCACCTAACAACCACAATAACAAGCCAGTCAATTGATAGGAGTAGAAGAGCCTATGGTAGAATGGTAGAATTCAATGGTAGAAGAACCATAATTCCCTGTACCACAAGAAGACAAAAATTACCATTTACTGAAGGAGCTCTGGTAGCATATTGGTTACGAATCAGGCTGCAAACCTCAAGGTCAGCAGTTCGTAACTACCAGCTGTTCCGTGGGAGAAAGATGAGCCTTTCTGTTCTCACAAAGATTTACAGCCTCGTAAACCCTTTAGATCTGTTTTGGAAGAAGTGCAGCCAGAGTGCTCCTTGGAGGCCAGGATGGCTAAGCTTCGTCTCTCCTACTTTGAACATATTGTCCGGAGGAAACAATCGTTGGAGAAGGATGTCATGCTGGTTAAGGTCAGAGAAAAAGAGGAAGACCCCCAACAAGATGGATCAGCCAGGTGGCATCATTGATGGACTCAAGTGTGGCAGCGGTAGTGAGGTTGGCCCAGGATCGGACATTGTTTCATTCTGCTGTGCATGGGGTTTCTATGAGTCAGTTCCGACTCGATGGCACCTGACGACAACAACAACAAAACCCTGTACAGGGTCGCAATAAGTCGGAACCGACTCCACGGCACACAACAACAACAACTGGTACAAATGGTTAAAATGCCAATTTGCTAAGCACAAAGGTCAGTAGTTCAAGTCCACCCGGATGCACCTGGAAAGAAAGACCTGGTAATCTATTTTCAAAACATTAGTCACTGAAAACCCTATGGAACACAATTGTATCTGAGATAATGGAATCCTCATTGAGTTGGAATTGATTTCACATAAACTATGGTTTTTGTTGTTGGATTAGAGTTAGTGTTAGGGATAGGGGTTGGGCTCCGACTAAGAGTAATGCTTAGTTTAGTATTTAGGGTTATTGTTAGGTTTATATTTATTTTCTTGAAAGCTACTTGATTTCCTCTTCATTTGGAAGTTCTGTAACTACATTGTTGTTGCTGTTAAGTGACGTCAAGTCAGTTACAATCCATAGCAATCCTGCATAGGGTTTCCAAGGAGTGTCTGCTGAGCTTGAAACTCTGACCTTGCAGTTCAAACTGACTTTGCAGTCCAGCGCATTAACCCACAGCACCACATCAGGAGTCCTCCCTCTTTTTTTTTTCAATTTTTTTTTTTTTTAATTGAGAATTGAGTGAAGATTTACAGAGCAGATCCTCGGTTTTGTATTCAACAATTCATATACTTTACTTCATTATAATGGTTGCAATCCCCTCCATATACCAACATTAACAATAGTTACTTCTATTCACTTTAATGATTGCATTCCTCCCTGTGTCTCCTGCTACCTTCATCTTTCCTCTGCTAACATCCCTCTTGTATATTGCCTGCCCTGTCACCTATGTTAACATGTGTCTACCCTATAGCCCATGAATAATTTAATAATTTCCTTCCCTCATGCCCTGTAACTATCATAGATTGTTTCTTTTTACCAATAAAACCTTTTAAAAAACTTTTTACAATATTGGTCCTTTACAATATTTGTCCTTTTGTGATTGACTGCTGCGAACCTTAAGGTCAGCGGTTCGAAACTACCAGCCGCTCCGCGGGAGAAAGATGAGGCTTTCTACTCCCGTAAGGATTTACACCCTCGGAAACCCTGTACAGGGTCGCTATGGGTCGGAACCGATTCAACGGCATTTAACAACAACAACAATTTCACTCAGCATAATGTCCTCCAGGTTCAACCATGTTGTAAAGTATTTCACAGATTCATCATTATTCTTCAACATTTTGTAGTATTCCGTTGTGTATAGGTACCAAAGTTTGTTTAACTGTTCTTCTTTTGATGGGCAGTTAGCCTGTCTCCATTTTTTTTTATATATGTCTCTTGTAGACAGCATATTTAAGGATTCTGTTTTCTTATCCATTCTGTTCTTTATGTCTCTTGACTGGTACATTTAATCCATTTACATTCAGTATAATTTTCAATATGTATGAATTGATTGCAGTCATTTTTCTGTGTGTTTTTTGTGTGGTGCTGCTGGATTCTTGGTTCCACAACAATTGGTATGCTGAGTTCATTTTGTTTGTGGGTTTTCTTTTCATTTTCATTTATGTTGGGTTAATGTTTACTAAATCTTTCAATTTTTCACCTTAAATTTTAATTTCAGGTTACCCTGTAATTTATTATTTTTTTCTCTTCTTAAAGCAGTCTGTTTTATCTTGAAACCTACTTGACTTCCTTGCCATTTGCAAATTCTGTATCTACACTATTCCCTCTTTTTTTGCTTTGTAGTTGACTTCATTATACATTGATCTTTTGTTCCCTATTTTCAGTCTTGTAGATTTGTTTTACTTTAAATAGTTTTATATCTCGATTGAGTTCTGGGTGGTGTTGTCACGTATGGTAATCTCAGGTTGTTGGCTGCTGTTGTTGTTTCTCAGCCCAAAGAACACCCTTTAACATTTTTTGTAAAGTTGGTCTGGTCACTACAAATTCCTTTCATTTCTGTTTATCAGAAAATTTCCAAATTTTATCTTCTTATTTGAGGGACAGCTAAACTGGACATATGATTTTTGATTGGCAAATTTTTCCTTCAGAGTTTTATATACATCACCCCATTGCCTTCTTGCCTGCATGGTTTCTCCTGAGAAATCAGATCTTAGTCTTATTGGTTCTCCTTTGTAGGTAGGTAAATTTCTGTTTTTCCCGAGCTACTTTCCGTATTCTTTTCTTGTCCTTGATTTTGGAAAGTTTAATTATAATATGTCTTGGTGATTTTCTTTTGGGATCTATCTGTTTAGGGTTCGTTCAATATCTTGTATGCTTAAATTCTTGTCTTTCAAGTTTTCTTCCAACAACTCTTCAACAATTTTCTCTGTGCTTTTTATTATCTCTTCCTGTTCTGGAATTCCAAGCACCTGTAAGTTGTTCCTCTTCATGATGTCCCACATAACTCTTAGGCTTTCTTGGGGTTTTTTCATCCTTTTTTCTGATTGTTCTTCTAGCATACTAATATTGAGAGATCTCTTTTCAAGCTCAATAATCCAGGCTTCCATTCCTTTGAATCTACTCCTTTGCTCTTTCAATGTATTGTCTGTTCCTGAGATCCTTGTATTAATCTTCTAGATTTCTAATTGCAGGTTTTGTATTGTTTCAAATTTTACATTTATTTTGTCTGTTTGTTCTTGTAGTGTTTCCTGAATTCTTCTAAAGTTTTTTTCTGTGTTCTACTTGCTTTCCTAAATCTTTCAGTCAATCCACTGAAGGTACCAAAATACCATTCTTTTGAATTCATTTTCAGTTAGTTTCATTACCTTTTTTTCCCTCAGAAATGTTTTCTGTGTCTGTATCTTGGTCTTTTGTTTGAGCCATTCTCTCTTGTTTCTTAGTGTGAGCTAAAATTGTCTGTTGTCTCTGGGGCATTGTGGGGTTGTCATATTTGTAAAAAAAAAAAAAAAAAAAAAAATGTAGTTGTTGGACCCAGAAGGAAGAAATCACGTATGTGTTTCTGCAATTCAAGGAGCTCACAAGGTGGTTGTGAAAAGGATGTGACAGCAGAGTTCCTGGCCCTAAATGGCCCTAGATTGGCCTCAGTTCAGAGTATCCAATTCAGAAGTAATTCATGGGGGCCCTTGGTGGAGCCGGTTTCAGTGTCTGTTAGGACCACAAGGAAGCTGGCCTTAG
Organism: Chrysochloris asiatica; assembly: GCF_000296735.1. NCBI lineage: Eukaryota > Metazoa > Chordata > Mammalia > Afrosoricida > Chrysochloridae > Chrysochloris > Chrysochloris asiatica. The sequence goes on along the minus strand of NW_006408858.1, from coordinate 123,579 downwards.
GGTGATTGGTTAAATGCTGGTCTGGTGGATTTTGTAGGTCTGGAGCTGAAGCCACCTGAATCTAGAAACCAAATCACTACACCAAAATACTCCAGCCAGCACCCCCTTGCACTTGCAACCAAGTGGCTCCGAACTCCTGAAGAGAAGGGTCTGTGCTGAGGGTGAATGAGGCTGGGAGCTGGCCACACCTCTGGTCACCAGGGGAGCATGTGGTAAAAGAAGAAATCACAATTTTCCCTTTGCCCACTTGAATCTGCCCAGCCTCCCTCCATTGCCAAAGCTGCTCACAAGGTGGTCAAGTCTGTCAGTTCTTCACCAATTTCCCTCTTTTTACTTTATGGTTTTTTTTGTTTTGTTTTTTAATGAATAAGAGCTGTATAGATGATCAAGGTGGGGGGAGGTTTCAACTGGATCATTGGTTCTCTATTTTCAATTGTGTGTGTCTGTTTTGCTTTGAAAACTTTTATATCTGGATTGAGTTCTATCTTCATGAATGTTAGTCTCTAGTTGTTGTCTAATTTTATTAATTTTCTGTCTAAAGAAGACCCTTTAGTATTTTTTATAAAGTTGGTCTGGTTTTTACAAATTCTTTTATTTTTATTTATGAAAATGACCTAATTTTGCCATCATAATTGATGGACAATTTTTCTGGGTGTGTGATTCTTGGTTGTCAATTTTTTTCTTTTAGAGTTTTGTGTATGTCATTCCATTGTCTTCTTGCCTGCATTATTTCTGCTTAATCATTAGTTCTCTTTTGTAGATATCTTTTAATTTTTCCTGAGCTGCTCTCAAGACTCTTTCCTTGTGTTTGGTTATAAAAAGTGTGATTCTAATACACCTTGGTGTTTTTCTTTTGGGGTCTACCCTATTTGGAATTCATTAAACTTCTTGAATTTTTTTTTAAAAGCTTTTTATTGTGACTTGAGTGAAGATTAACAGACAAGATCATCAGCTTTACATTCAACAAATTATCTTTGTTTCATCTCAATGATTACAATCCCCTCCCCTCCCTGCCAACAACAGTTATCCTGGTTTCTACCTGTGGCTTCCTTTTTACATCTTATATTTTGCAATAAAACTAAACAAAAATATTTGATGTACACATACAAAACAAAATATATATATATTAATTTAAATTCACCTCTGATGAATAAGTAAAGACAGAGGTGCATTCGTGGCTTGCAATTCAGCCTAAAGCATTTAAAAAAAAAATGTTTTATTGTGAATTATGTGATAGTTTACATGGGAAAACATTAGCTTTACAATCATCCTATCGTATATCCGTTTAATTGCCATGGTTACAATTCCTTCCATTCATCATCAACCTGCCCCCTGGTCGTCAGCACACAGCCCCTCTCCCTCTCTGGATCTAGAGTCCCCTACCACTCCACGTCATCATCTGTGCCTCCATCTCTGGCGTCACTGTTTCTCTGGGTAGGGTCCCATACTCCGTTCTTCTCCCTTCTAAAGCATTTTTAAATAAAGGAATATAAAAGTTTGTTGACAGATGGACAAAGTGTATTGTAAACAAAAAGATTATGTCAAAAATGATGTATTTGTCTTTTCTAAAGGTTGACTAAAATAAATTCTATAGCCAGAGTGTGGATAATTTTTGATTCACCCTTATATTTTATCCGTTTGCTTCCTGGATTCTTCTGTAGTTTTGTTTATATTTTGCTTGATTTAATCTGAAAATATCTCGATCATTCTTTCAATCCATTGAAGGTGCCTAAATAGCATTCTTTTGAATTCCGTGTTAGATTGTTCTGATACCAATTCTGCTATTATATTTTCTGACTCTATATTTTGGTCACTTGTTTGAAGCACTCTGTCTTGTTCCTTTGCATATGTTTAAATTGTCTGTTTTCTCTGAGAGTTTGTGATGTCATATTTAGGATCAGCACTAGACTGTAAACCACAAGGTCAACAGTTCAAACCCAGCAGCTACTTCTGGGAAACCCTATACAGGGTCATTATGAGTCAGAACCAACTCGACAGCACTTAACAGCAACAACAACATTTATATTTAATTGATGATTGTATATTAGTGTGAAGAACCCTGAGAGCATAGTGGTGGATTACGAGTTGGGGTACTATTCGAAAGATTAGTAGTTTGAATCTACCAGTTGATCTATGGGAGAAAAATGAGACTTTCTGCTTCCGTAATGATTTACAGCCTCTGAAACTCTATAAGGGTTGCTATGAGCCAGAACCGATTAGGTGGTAACCACCACCACATTGGTGTATTCTCAAGCTCTCACCAACTCTCTCCTGGTAGATGTGGTAGAAACTGGAAGTGTGAACACAGTTTTCTGTTCACTGTGTGTATAGTAGTTGGTTCACTTGCCTCCAAAAGCAGAAGTGCTATGCCTGGTGCCTGACCCCAAGCAGAGAAGAGGCTGCACAAGAGGGAGGCCACTGGCTGCTAGGTTGGTAACGGTGAGGACTGGCCACCGTTTCACTTAGTCTACCATGTCTTTCTTGCACAGGGTCAGCTCAGTGCATCTGCCTACTCCACCATCTTGACCTTAAAGTCTAGTTTTTACTTTTTATTGTGATTTGAGAGAAAATTTACAGAATTGGTTTTCCAGTCCACAATGTATACACATTTTGCTTCGTGACGCTGATTGCCATCCTCACAATGTCACAGCAAGCACTCTTCCTCCTTCCTCCCTGTACTTACTGTTTCTATTCCTCCTTCTTTCCTATCTCATCCTGCCTTCTGAGGTTTCTCTCTGGGCAAGTGCTGCCCTTTGGATCTTCTATAGTTGATTGATTTTAACTAAGAAATACATACTTCACTGATGTCATTGTTTATAGGCTTGTCTATTGTTTGGCTGCAAGTTTAGCCACAGAGGTGAATTCAGTTCCAGGCCTGAAGGATGACTAAGGATCATCATCTCAGGGTTTCCACCAGCTTCTAACCAACCAGTAAGCCTGATCTTTTTTATGAATTTGAGTATTGTTCCAATTTTTTCTCGCATTTTATCTTCCTTTCAGAGCTGTCAACAGTGGCAACTGTGCATTGTTTAGTTCTTCTGATCTTAGCCAGGGTCTTTGAGGTTGTATGATGTTTGTTTTGTTGTTGTTTTCCAAAATGGGTCAGGCACTGGAAGCATTAAGGATAAGGGTCTCCTTCTCATCCTTAAGGACATCATTTACTAACAACGTTGTGCCAAGACTTTAGGGTGAATTCTGGGAAGGCTTCTTGGAGATGACTTGCTGAGTTAACCAGACAGAGGGAGAAATGAAAGAGAGAGGAAGTACAGATGTTCTGTTGGAGTGTGGATGTGTTGTATAAAGCTTTAATCACCTTACTCCCACCCCAATCATGGACAAAGAAGGAACAGTAGAACCAGGAACTGAAGCCAGGTCTGTAACTTAGAGCTGAAACTTAGTGCAAACCCTGAAAACCTGGACTCTGGCCACAGATAGAATGCCCCAGGCAAGGAGCTGTCTGAGAGCAAGAGGGCCAGGGCAGCGTAGCCTCAAGGGAAGTGCTTGTGTCAACTGGACATCCCCCCTAGCAACTCCTGCCCCTGTCCCAGTGCAGTGGGGTGGCCGAGAGGGGGTCAGCCGCATGCCTAGGTCAAGACTCCTGCTGGAATGTGGGTGGGGCAGAGCATAGTAAAGTGGGGGAGGGGTCAATAGGACCCCGCCCCCACAATTGTGCGGAGGAGATAGCAGGGGTCCATGTACACCAATCCGGACGCAGCATGCAAATGAGCACGAAGCAGTGGCTAGCTGTCCCAGTGTATTGTGTGTTAGTGCTCTAGCGTGGCGCGGATGGCCAAGGCCGGAGTGGATCAACCCGGATCGAGGCGTGAACTCTGGTGAGCTGGCCCGCCCCGGATGTGCAAAGAGGGAGGAAAGGCAAACCCGACCTGGGGATGTTCCGACAGGAAGTGGACATCCTCTAGGCCAGGCACCTGGAGCCAGGGAACTGCGCAGGCCCTAGGGCCACTGATACACTGGAGGTCAAATGACAGGCGGAGGCTTGGACCCTCACACCACCGTCTCCCCTCCCAATGCAGAGAAGAGGCCACGACTGCAAGGCGTAACCCGAGCCAGCGGAGGCTGGGGTCTGGCTTGGCTGCTAGCACCATGGCCAAATACCGCCACCACTCTGGGTACTTGGCAGATGATGAGGCAGGTCACACCACGTACGTGGCTCGGGTAAGTGTGACCGGCACCCTTGACGTTTATACCCCCATTAATCTGGGCTGCTTAATTGCGGTTGTGCCCCAGACCTCAGTGCCCCCTACTCCTCCAAGCTTCAGCTAGGCCCTAATCACCTTCATCCCTTTCCCATGGTCCCTGAAACCTGGCTGTCTGGGAGGGGCCAGGTGGGCAGGAACCTTGGACTAGAGGCGCCTGGTCTTCTTAGAGAGAGGGCTCCAGTTGGAGAAGCAGCCATAGACCAGGATTACAGAGACCAGGACCTCAGGTGGCCTGGAGTAACCCCGCGTTATAAACTTATCTAGCCTGCCCCATGGTTCAGATAAGATGCTCCCAAAGTTTTAAGGGATTTCTTCACATGAGGTGGGAGGAGCATCACCAGAGAAGAAACAGTCCTCCAGTTGTGAAGTATGGGTGTCAGGGAGGTTCAGGGCAGCCCAAATTAGAGCCCCACTTTGCAGTTGAGGAAATTGTTCTCAAGCATGGTCAATTTACCCAGGGTGACATAGCTCAAGTTAGCCTACCCAGGGTCCTTCTCAAAGACTGACTCCAAAACGCAATTCCTCCTACTGCCTTCCTCTACCCATCTCCTAGGGTCCCAGGAGGGTTGCAGGCAGCCCTCCCTTTGAGGGCATCCCTTCTCACCTTGACACACCTATCTGCTCAGGTGCAGCCACCCAGAAAGCCACTATTCCCGGAAATGGGGTCAACCTCCAAGCTGGTTCACGAGCCACATCCACCATCCTTGTACGAGCCTTCAGGCAGTTCAGCCCTCCGGGGCCACCGCCGCAGCCCATGGGGCACCCAGCCCTTTGGCAGCTTCCTGGATTTCCTGACCGAGGGCCAAGTGCTGGACAGCCTTCAGACAGTGGTGGAGGAAGCCACGGAGCGCATGGCAACTGTGAGGACAGAAGCTGGGGAGCCCCTGGTGGAGGTGCAGGATCCAATGGAGATGCCTAGCAAGGGGCGGCCAATGAGGGTACGGCCCAACCTCAGCACCGTACATCGACACCGGACCCGGCCCAACCTCTGCACTGGGCACCTCAACAATTACCCATCCTGCTCCAGCTCGGCGCCCGACTCCCACAGCAGTCTTTTGGTCGGCGGGCGCGACCGTGACAGCGACCAGGATGTCCGTGGAGTAGGCTCCCTACCCCCCATGAAGGATAGGCTGCTGCTGGAGAGGAACCTCAAGCGGCTGCTCAGGCTGGAGAACAAAGGGGTAAGGTCCAGGGTGGAGTATGGAACAGGTGGGTTGTAACTGAGGGTCAGTCCCTGCTGGCAGGGCTGCCCCCGGAACTTCACTGAGTCCCCATCTCTCTGCAGAAAAGCCAGAGCAAGCCCTCTTCACAGAGGTACTCTCTGCTGTGGGACTCGCTGGACAGTCAGGCCAGCAGCCAGTGGACTCTGGAGCAGCCCCTGTCTTGGTTCTCTGAATTACTGGGTTCAGACTCAGGCACACCTGCAGCATCGGAGTTAGGAACTGCCCAGCGAGAACTGGTCTTTCTCAAGCGGGAGTTCAACAAGGAAATGAGGTCACTACAGAATCAACCGGCCTCCTTCGACCTGCCAGGCTACTGCTCGGCCCGAGAGCCCCATCGCACGCTAGACTTCTTGGCTGAGCATCACCTCTTCCCTGCCCTGCAGCATGTGGTTGGCCAGGCTGTAAATAAGCTCAGTGGCGCCCGCCGCCATGACGGCCGTCCTCTATTCTTCCCCGCAGCCTGTGAGCCAAGCCCAGAGCCTGAGCCACCGCCCAGCTCCCAGCTGTCACCGGACTCCATGCCAACTTCGCCTGAGGAAGACCCTGCCTACGGGGGAGAGTTCTATGAGTTGTTCCCTACCGTAGCCTCCAACCTCAAGATGGATAGCAAAAAGAATGTCAAAGGCAGAATACGGAACAAAGTCAAGGAAGAGGGCTCTCCTGTGTCTGGCACCCAGGTGGCCACCAAACTCAGGCTCAAGGTGACACCCACAGAAGAGGTCTCTTGCCCCTCATCTTCCAGGCATGAGGGGTCTGACCTGGAACCCAAAGAGCAGAGCCCACCACAGCCCACCTCTAGGTCCCCGAGCTCCAGGAAGAGGGCCCAGCCCTGGAGGGGCTTGCATCTCACAATGCCCATCCCTAGGATCATAGTGGATGTGCCCTCTAACCATGCTCATTTCTCCCTGGGGTCCCCTTTGACAGCCTCCCCTTGTCACCTCCCTTCCTGCCACCTCTTCTCCAGACTCTCCCCACACCTCTCTGCAATAGGCAACTTCTTAACATCTTCCAACTCACTGTGTCCAAACAGGGCCTCCTCAAGGGAGCTCCTGGGAGCCTGGGGGGAATCTCTGCAGAGGGAAGGCTCCTTCATCCAACACTTCTAGCAGCCCAAATGACAGTCATCCAACACTTCTAGCAGCCCAAATGACAGTCTCTTGTTCTGCACTGTGGAAACCTCTTGGGCAAGGTGATAAGGTGATGAGAGACCAGGAATCCTGGCTGAACTAGGAGCTAGGAGTTGTCAAAGATGAATAAAAGCTATGTTTTATTCTGGGTACTTTTTAAACCTTTGTATTTAAAATTTGAAGGCCCTCCTCCATGCACAGGAGGATCCCTGATGGCTCAGTGGGTTAAGCATTGGGCTGCTAATCAAAAGATTCTGTGATTCAAACCCATCAGCCACTCCTCAGAATAAAGATGAGGCAGTTTGCGTCTGTAAATACTGACAGCCTTGGAAACCCTAGAGTGCAGTTCTATTCTGTCCTATAGGGTTTCAATGGGTTGGAATTGACTCCACTGCAATGGGTTTTGTTTTTTACCCTCTAATCCAACTGCCTGAGACAAGGGAGCTGTCCCAGAACATTGTCTGACAGATGTAGGTGATCTCTGTAGTGTATAGTCCTCCAGCTCTCCCAGCTGACCCATCTAGGCTTTAGCAGGCTGCCCTCCTCTACAGCCGGGCCTCAGCTTGAGCTCTTAGAAGCCTAGGGAGGACCTGGCTGTCAATGTGACTGTGGCCACTGGCCTTGACACGGGGACTGACACGTGTGTCTGTGTGGTGAATATACAGTACAGTTTGGCAGACGTGCATATAGAATGTGTACTCAGCATCTGAGTGTGTCCAGCAGAGTAGGTGCCCCAAGACTGTCCCATGAGCATGACAAGGCATTTGTGTGGGTAGTGATGAGGCTGGTGTGGCTATTGTAGAGGGAGTCTCAGGGCAGCCAGTGGAGAGGGGGCAGGGGGTATGGGAGAGGGCCAGGATCATGATATGCTCCTTTTTTTCTTCCTGGCTGCTGCACAGAATCCCCGTCTCAAGTTCTCTAGGAAGAAACGGCTATCCTCCATCTCATCCAAGTCTACGGAGTCCCACTTCTCCTTCCCCTGGGAGGAGGAATTTGTCAACTTCTTGGTGGAGCAGGCCACCTCCTTGCTCCTCTATAAGTACAAGTTTGAGAGAAATCTCAACAAGCAGCTGGGCTTCATCTCCTTCCCAGTCACCGAGGTGCTCTTGGACCTTTTCCTGGGCTTCAAGAAGGTGGAGGGCTCTAGCATTTGCTTGTCCTCAAAGATCGACTGGACCTGCCTACTACGTAAGCTAGAGGAGACCAAGTGGACCCACCAGCCCTCCCAACATACCTCCCAGCACAGCACCTCTCGCATCTCCGAGTCACCCTACACACTGCCCAAGCCCAACACCAATAAAGATGAGGCCACTGTCCTCAACACAGAGCAGCTCAATTCTCAGGAGCCTACTGCTGAGGATGAGAAGAATGAGGAGGAGCATACCAGCCCGTCAGAGCTCAAGCTTTCCATATCTTCTAGCACTGGCACTGATTTGAGCCCTACCAAGTCCAAGAAGGTGGTATATGTTGACATCAGCGAGGGCAATGAGGAGAATGAGGATGGGGATAAGGACTCTTCTAGGGACAAGACTGAGCCTCTGGGGCTCCCTGAGCCTACAGTGCAAGATGAGATAAAGAGTTTCCTGAAAGTGAATCATAGTATGCCCCTTATGACTCCCCATCTCACTCCCTAGAGCCACACCAAGTGCTCGATTCCCTGAGCATGGGTCAGATGAGCTGGAATGCCCACAAGTTGCTAAATTGAGATCCTCAGGGAGCCAACAAGAGAAATAAAGTCTGTGTTTTGTTAAAAAGAACATTTGAATAGAGTTCATTTGAGAAGCAGGTATTTGGTTGAAGAGAAAGTTCATGAACTAGCTCTGCAATCTCAGTAGGCATGCTCCATCAAACAGAGAAAAACTTGGCATTTTTGTAAGAGGTCAAAGTCAGTGAGGAACAAAACAAAAAATGCATTTTTCGAATCATTTGACATACCACCAGGTCGTATAGGAGCAGGATGTATGAAAACCCCAAATGTTGCAACTGATCCATTCAAAAAGATCTGCTTACTGTCCGAGCTAAAATTTCTGAATTGTTATTAGGTGCCTTCAAGTTGGTTCCAACTCATAGTGACCCCATGCACAACAGAATGAAACGCTGCCTTGTCCTGTGCCATCCTCGCCATCATTCCTTATGTCTGAGTCTATTGTTGCAGCTACTATGTAAATCCTGAGGGTCTTCCTCAGGCATGGAGTACTGGTGTGATGCTGTAGAATAAGCAATGAACTGCTAACCACAAGGTTGGTAGTTCAAACCCACCAGCTGCTCCTTGGAAACCCTATACTGAGTCGCTGTGAGTCAGAACTGACTCAACAGCACTTAAAAACTACCAGTCATAATGTCTTTTCCCAGGGACTGGACCCTTCTGATCACATATCCAAAGTATGTGAGTCATCTCGCCAGCCTCACTTATAAGAAGTATTCTGACTATACTACTTCCAATATTGTTCATTTTTCTGACAGTCTGTGGTATGTTCAATATTCTTCACCTACACCATAATTCAAAGGCATCAATTCTTCTCTAGCCTTCCTTATTATCAGCTTTCACATACATATGAAGCAATAAAAAAATACCATGGCTTGAGTCAGGTGTACCTTAGACAAGCAGGCCAGAAAATATTTGTGCATAGCAATGAGATCAAAGGAAATAGAAATTCAGGTAGGAATTGTCTCTAGATAGAATGGTCCGAGCTTTTTAAATTCCATCAAGTATGGGGAATGAAGTACAGATTCAACAGTTTATGGGACATGGGTTCCTTCTTTTAAGATGTCAGTCTCCCTTTTCCAATCCCCATGAAGCAGTTTTTGGAGGCCAGGAGTTGGCTCAGCCTCTTTCTGAATAGCATGCTGCTGATGACCCCGGGCTTCTTGCTTAGTGGTTATTCTCAACTCTAGTTTGCATCTTCCTGGCCGTTGGAGCCTCTTAGGACTCAGGATCCCTGCTCCCTCCTCCAGTGGACATTCACCCACCCTGTCTTTGCTCCCATGGTCATTTGTCTTCTGGTCTGTGTGTCCCAACTCCCTCCCAGGAATCTGGCATTTCCAGGTTGTGAAATTGGCTGTGTGGCTCAAGCAGCTGAACTGACACCCAAACTATGGCTGACATGGTGACTTCCTTCAACAATGGCTGTCCACATGGTGGCGCTCTCTCGAGAAAAGTACAGTATGTAAGGTGGTTGGTGGTTCTCACCTCTCTATGTGGCTTTGAGGTACCACCAGCCCCTTTTCTTGCCAGGGAAGCCTGTGTACTGTCCTATTCCTCCATCTTGGGAGTAGCTGATAAAACCCAGAAGGTCTCCTGTCTACCTCCCTAGTGCAGGTTGCCGGGGGAAATCTGGTGAATCTCTTTCACCTTCACCTGGAGGCTGACCACCAGGCCCCATACATAGAGGACAGGTCTACTCAGCCAAGCCTGACCACACTCAGTGACCTAACCTCAGGGAGCCAATGAGAGAAATAAAATCTGTGTTTTGTTAAAAAAAAAGAGTTCATTTGAGAAGCATGTATTTGGTTGAAGAGACAGTTCATGAACTAGCTCCATCAAACAGAAAAACTTGGCATGAAAGGACCTAGTCACCATATGAGGGGAGTTAAAAAGTTTGTGGAAAAATAGAATTAAAAGATAATAGATTGCACTGAGGCCAAGGCCTGCCCTGAGGCCCACCTTGCCCACAGACTGGTCACAAAGGCCTAGGCCCAACCAAGGCCCAAATCACATACCCGCCGCCGCCGAGGTCCAGGGCCTCCAAGGCCCAACCCGCCACGCAGCCAGGTTGCTGAGGCCCAGTGCCCCTGAGACCCAACCCGCCCGCCCGAGGCCCCAACCGGCCCTCCTGAGGCCCAACCTTCCTGCAGCCCAGATGCTGACGTCCAGGCACACAGAGGCCCAAACTGCCCACCCAAGGCCCAAACCACCCGCCCGAGGCCCAAACCTCCTACAGCCTGGTCGCTGATGCCCAAGCCCCCAGAGGTCCAAACTGCCCGCCCTAGGCTCAACCCGCCCACCCAAAGCCCAAACGGCCCACCCTGGAGGCCCAGGCCCAACTGAGGCTCAAAAAAGTTACTTTGAGTTAAGCAATAAGAAGCGTGAAAAGGGAAGACCACATCCTAATCACATATTCCTGGAGGTAATCAGAAAACATAAAAAATTACCAAAACACATAATTAATTAATTATTAGGGCCACAGATAAACATTAAACATGCCCAAGAAGCAAAAGCAGATGGCCATATCGGCACATGTCCAGAAAAAAGATAAAATATCTGAGACAAATGAACCAGAAGTAGACCTTCTCTCCATGCTGGAAGGAGGGCAGGCCTTGGAGATACC
>NW_006408858.1:98353-105386 GCF_000296735.1 Chrysochloris asiatica | reverse complement strand
GAACCATGGCAATGAAATGATATACGATGGACTGAATGTAAAACTAAAGTTCTCTCATGTAAACTATCATATAATTCACAATAAAACATTAAAAAAGAGAGAGAGAGAGACAGCAGCTGCCATGCATTGCCCAGTTCCTACTGCCACCTCCTCAAAGGGAAAGACAACATTTCTTTTCCCCAACCTGAGGTGGTGGTGTTTATTAAGTGAGTGCCATCGAGTCAGTTCCAACTATTAGCGACCCAGTATAGTAGGGGTAAGGAACCTTTTTTTTAAAACCAAAATTTCTAACATCCATAGGCCTACAAAATTATCAATGTAAATATTAGCCTGGGGAGAACAAACAAGATGGTGGATCGGGTGGATGTGCAGTGAGGAGCTCTATCAGCAACAACACAGAATACAGGACCAAGCAGGCTCAGTGGATGGTCCCAGAACTCTGAATCACATATAATGAAATATTTAGAAGGTTGGAAGGCTTACAGCTAGGGGAATTTGCTGCAGAAGCAAGAAATCCATTATTTTCTAAATCAAGAGGCTCAGCTGCTGCAGGAGCCACCATCTAGGGAAAGACCAAGCAGGCAAAAGGATCAGAGCAGCCAGAGATGCCTGACAGAACCTCAGCGATAAAGGTGTGGACATTCTTTTTTTGTATCTGTTCATTGGTCCCTCACTGTCTGTGAACCTCCATTCTGGTGACTAGAGGGGGTGACTGATCGAGTGGACACCCCACCTGTATCCCTGGAGGGTTCTACTACACATGCTCACAGATCTCCTTGAAATTTCCACGTAAAACCAAACAGCAATGCAAACCAGTCACAGCCAGCCCTGAACTGTTTATCACAAGGAAAAAGGCCTGAACAGGGATTGTGGAGTGGGACAGGCAGACTAAAAAGGAAATAGGCCAAAAATTAAATCCTGAGTTATGTCACAACGACCAACAGTGGCATCTTGAAATTCCTCAGGAAGAAGAGTGAAAAAGGAAGCCCATCTCCTGATCACATCTACCTGGAGGCAATCAGAAATCATAAAAAATACCAAAATACACAGCCATCTAAGTATTAAGGCCACAGATAACTCCTGAATATGCCCAAAAAAACAGAAACAGATGAACATATCAGCACATGTCAAGAAACAAGATAAAGTGATTGAGGCAAATGAGCTGGAAGTAGACCTATACTCCATATTGGAAGTTGGGCAGGTTTTGGAAGCCTGAGAAGGAATTCAGAAAAATGATTATAAAGTGTATAAAAACACTATCCAGTAGAGTTGAGAAAAATAAGAAAGAAGTCAGGAAAGCACTACAGGAACAATCAATAAGATAAATACAGCATTGGAAACAATTCAAAATCTACAGAAAGAGGTCCAAATGATTAATAATAGAATATCAGAAATGGACAATACACTGAAAGGGCAAAAGAGTAGAATTGAAGAGATAGAAACCAGAACTAGTGAGCTAGAAGATAACTCTCTCAACATTACTAAGATAGAAGAGCAAGCACAAAAAAGGATTTTAAAAATCTGAAGAAGGCCAAAAATTCATGTTGGACAACATGAAGAGGAATAACTTAAAAATTATCGGCATTCCAGAACAAGAAGAATCACACAAGTCCACAGAGGAGATAGTTGAAGAGCTGATGGAAGAAAATTTCCCTAACATCCTGAAAAGCAAAAACATAAGCATACAAGAAGCTCAATGAACCCCAGGAAGGGTAGACCATAAAAGACAATCACCAAGACATATAATAATAGTCAAGCTCTCCAAAATCAAAGATCAGGACAGAATCCCAAAAGCAGCTAGGGAAAAGAGAAGTGTAACATACAAAGGCAAGAAAATCAGATTAAGCTCGGATCTCTCAACAGAAACCATGCAGGCAAGAACGCAATGGGAGACATATATAAAACCCTGAAAGAGAAAAACCTTCCAACCAAGAATCCTCTACCCAGCAAAGCTGTCAACAAATATGATGCTGTAATCAAAACATTACAGGATAAACAGAAGCTAAGGGATTTTGCCAAAGCCAATCCTGCTATGAAAAACATCCTAAAGGAAGTTCTGTGGACTGAAACCAACAAGAACAGACTACAACCAGAGAATGATGTATGTGGCAGTATCACCCTGAACTCAGTCAATAAATGGAAGAGTGAAGAACAGAATAGAATGATAAGAACAGAGGATCTGGGAGATCAGTCTATGATTAAAACAATTACAGTGTGAAAGAAGGTAAACACAGAGGAACAGAGATCCAGGTGGTGAGAAGGTCGGGTAGATTACAGGATAAAATAGACTGTCTTAAATGGAGGTAGAGTTAATGGAACATAAGGTAACCACAACAGTGGGGTTGGGTAGGGGGTTTAATTTGGGTGTTGGGGAGGGCAATACAAGAAGTGGGAGGAAGCGGAAGAACAAGATAAATAGGCGAACCCTGAGACAGGTTTGCATGTCCTAAGTGGGACAGAGGTAAATAGTGATGCTCTACCTTGGAACAACAGGTCTCTGAGATACAGGAGTGTAGGGATAGTTTGAAAAGGAGAAATAATACTAAAATGCTTGACTGTCTTAGGAATATTGGTTTCCCTTGCCTACTGTTGTAAAATAGATACTTAAGTGGGATAGAAAGGAATGTTGGAAAAGATAATTACAGAAAACTTTTAAGTCCATCTTTAACCTATAACTGATTGGAAGTCCTAAACGGGGTTCTAGAACTTGCCCAGTGAAACAGGTGTCTTGAAAAGACTTTGAAGAGTAGAGAACCTTAGGTGGAATCCTGAGTTCCATCCAGAACCTTCTGAGGTGGGACATTTAGCAAGGACAAGCAGACCAGCCTGGAACAGAAGATACATCTTCAAAGAAAGATCATCAGGAGAAAACCAAAACAAAAATGTTAGTATGACTAGCTATTACAAGAATAAGCAAACTATTCACTAGGAAGTCATCAAGGCAAGCAATCAAGTTCCTTCAGGACAAACTTCCCTCTAAGACTGAAATTCAAAGGGAACACATGAACCGGCATGTAAGTTTGCTGGCAACCACACTGATCTACTGGTGAGTGGAAGAGGGGGAAAGGCAGTTCAACCACAGTCCATTGACGCCCATTGACCTGGAGATGAGAGAGAGAAGAGGAAGGGCTGGTTGGTCCCAAGTGTGCTGAGACCTGGGGACACTTGAGCCCATGGACAATGACATAGCCACAGAGGGCTAAAGCTGAAAGTGAAGCATCCAGCTGATATGAAGTGAGGGGAGATGCACAAGAACACACAGACTTGCAGACAGTACCCATTTGACTAGCCTCAATGGCTTGATAATCAGAACTCGAGGAAGATGGGGAAAAAAAATTTTTTTAATAAAGAAAACAAGGGTAAACTGCTACAATTTAATGAACCTGACCTATACTCATGGAGGTAGTAACTCTTGATACCAACAGAGAGGGAAGAAGTCTTCACATCAAGTATCAATGCTATCTCCTCTGTATACAGGGTACATCAGGACGGGCAACTTAGACATTGTCTACCTAAAATGAGGGGTGTTTAAAGGCATGAAGTGACTGGTTTACAAGGTTTCAAGAGGGAGTATAGTTTAAGACTGTGGTGGGTGGAGAGGGAAGAAAGAATCCCCACTGACTAGTTTTCATCTTGTCTAGATGGGTCTGGTGAAAAGAATGGGAATAAGATTCATATGATTCAATAGTGACTAATTATCATGACAAATTGCGACTGTCACAATTGTAAAGGTAGAAGTTTTGTAACAAAAACAGGGAAGTGGTTAATCTTACAGTCTAGAAAGAGAAGACCCTAGGACCATCAAGGGAGAAGAGCACAAGCAGAATGCAGGATCCTAAGGAGCTCTGGTAGCGTAGTGGTTACGAATCGGGCTGTGAACCTTAAGGTCAGTGGTTCGAAACTACCAGCCGCTCTGCGGGAGAAAGATGAGGCTTTCTACTCCCGTAAGGATTTACACCCTCGGAAACCCTGTACAGGGTCGCTATGGGTCGGCTCCGACTCGAAGACACTTAACAACAACAATCCAGAGAAGCAGCGACACCAGAGATGGAGGCAGAGATGGGGTCATGGAGAGAAGGAGCAGCTGAGGACTCTAGATTCTTGGGAAGAGAGGGACTAAGAACTGGTGGCCAGGAGGCTGACTTGCAGAATGTGCCCTTTATAAGTGTAAATTATTGCCTGAGGAGACTCTACATTACATAAGACTATATATAAGTGGAAGCCTGAACCACATCCAGATCTTCAGAGATGGGAAATTTCCACTTGAAAGGAGGAGCAGACCAGCCTGGAGCAGCTAGAAAAACAGAAGATACTTCCTGAAAGAAAGACCTACAGGAAAAATATAAAACAATAGCGGCAGACCGACTTTTACTACAAGAACAAGCAAGTTGCTTGTCCAGGAGACATCAAGGCAAGTGGTCAGGTCCCCTCAGTGCAAATCCTCTTACAAGAGTAAGACTCAATGGGAATACACTCTCTGATTAGCGACCACACACGTCACCCATAAGGGAAGTGAGGGAAAAACAGCAATGAATTAGCGAGCTAAGCCTTACAACATTCAATAGACTCCTGTGAACCCAGGTGGAGACCTAGTTGGTCATCAGTGTGGCAAGACCTGGGGACTCACGGGCTCAGAGTCAGTGACACAGGCACAGAGGACTGGAGTGGAGAGTGAAGCGTCCAGCTGGTAAGAAGGGAGCGGATAGACGCAAGAACACCCACACTTGCAGATAATACCCACTTGACCTGGCTCCAATGACTGGATGATCAGAGCTCAACCCAAAGAAGAACGAAGAGTTAAAAAGCGTCATCTGATACAATTTGATGAACTTGACCTACACCTATGGATTCAGTAGCTCAAAAGAAGGAAAAAATCCTTGCTGCAAGAATCATTCCCACCCCCTCCACACAGAGTAGACAGGGATGGGCAACTTGGACATTGGCTACCCAAAATGGTGGGGGGGCGGGCACAAAGGCAAAAAGTGACTGGCTTACAAGCTTTCAAGAGGGAACCTAGATCCAGGGGGCGTGGAGGAAGGTAGAATCTCCAGTGAGTAGTATCCAACCTGTCTAGGAAGGGCTGATGAAAAGAAATGCAGATGAGTCTCTTGTGATGCAATAGTGAAGAATTGTTATCAGGACTGATTGTAAGGGTTGGAAATGTAAAGATGGACATTTTATAGGAAGATGAGGAATGGTTAACTTTTCAGTCTAGGAGCAGAGGGCCCTGGGACCATCAATGGAGAAGAGCAGAGAGCGGGACCCTACCCAGAGAAGCAGTGATGCCTGAGATGGAGGCAGAGACGATGACATGGAGAGATGGAGTGGCTGTGGACTTGAGATCCAGAGAGGTAAAGGAGCTGTGTGCTGATGATGGGGGGCAGGCAGCCTTGCAAGGTATACCCTTTGGTTGGTTGATGATGCATGATCGGCGTTGTCACTATGGCAATGAAACAATATATGATAGAATGAATGTAAAACTAATGGTCTCCCATGTAAACTATCACATAATTCACAATAAAAACATTTATTTTAAAAAATAATAATAAGTATAAATTATTATATATGCCTGAGTGGGTTTTGTTTTGTTTTGTTTTTGCTAAAGTGAATAGAGAGAAACACTGTTAACTGATGATACATTAAGTGGATTATAATCATTGTAATGAAATAAGGTGTATGATTTATTGAATGTAAAACTAATGATCTGCCTTCTAAGCTTTCACTTAATCCACAGTAAAAACATCTAAAAAAAAAATTAGCCTGCTATATTTGGTCAAACATTTAATTAACTCAACCCTAATGTGATGGTCCTGGGTGATGCCATAGGATAAGCACTCGACCTCAAGGTCAGTTTGAAACATAAGATCAGCAGTTCAAACTCACCAGCCGCTCCTTGGAAACCCTATACTGGGTCATAGTGAGTCGGAACTGACTTAATGGCACTTAACAACAACAATGTGATGGCTAGAACAGCAGTTGCCTTGGCAAGGTCAGACCAAATGATTTCTCAGGCCTTATATAGCCTGTAGGACATTCACCATCCCTGCTGTATAGCGTTTCCAAGGAGAGACTGGTGGGTTTGAACAACCAACCTTGTGGCTAGCATATCCTGATCAATCATGAAGTACAACACTGTCTGTGATAGGATAATATCCATGCGTCTACAGGGAAGGCCAGTAAATACCACTATTATTCAAATTTATGCACCAACCACTAAAATCAATAAGGATTAAATAGAAGAATTCTACCAACTTCTTCAATCTGAAATTGATCAAACCTGCAATCAAGATGTATTGATCATTACTGGTGATTGGAATGCAAAGGTTGGGAGCAAACAGGAAGGATCAGTAGTTGGAAAATGTGGCCTTGGTGATAGAAATCATGCTGATGATTGCATGACAGAATTCTGCAAAATCAATGATTTGTTCATTTCAAATACCTTCTTTAGACAGCATAAGAGATGATTACACACATGGACCTCACCAGATGGAATACACAGAAATCAAATCGACTACATCTGTGGAAAGAGAAGTTGGAAAAGCTCCATATCATCAGTTAAAACAAGGCCAGGGGCAGACTGTGGAACAAACCATCAATTGCTCATATGCAAATTCAAACTGAAGCTGAAGAAAATAAAAACACATCCACGACTTCCGGAAAAAGATGGCGGATCGGGTGGAAGTGTAGTGACGAGCTCTATCGAGAACAACACAGAATACAGGACCAAAAAGGCTTAGGGAATGGTCCCAGTACTCTGAACCACATATAAAGGAATATCTAGAAGGTTGGAAGGCTCACAGCTGGGGAGCTTGTGGCAGAAGCAAGAAATCAATTGCTTCCTGGTTCGGGACACTCAGCTGCTCCACAGAGATAGAGGTGTGGACATTCTTTTTTTTCTTTTTTGGGGTATCTTTTCGTTGGTCCTCTGCTGTGTCTGTACCTCCATTCTGGTTACTATAGGGGTGCCTGAGCTGGCGGATACTCCAGCCCCACCCTCGGAGGGTTCTACTATGCATGTGCATAGATCTCCTCG
>NW_006408858.1:79344-89212 GCF_000296735.1 Chrysochloris asiatica | reverse complement strand
AAAAGGGAAGAAACCTCAGCATTTCTCAAGCTGGGGGAACTGAAGAAAAAATTCAAGCCTTGACTTTCGTTATTGAAAGATTCTCTGGGCTAATTATTGAATGATGCAGAAAGCATCAAAAGAAGATAGAAGTAATACATAGAGTCATTGTACCAAAGGGAAATGGCTGATGTTCAACTGTTTCAAATGGTAGCATATAATACTAAAGGCTAAAAGCAGAGAATACCAGAAAGATGTTTACCTGTTCTTTATGGACTACACAAAGGTTTTCGATTGTGTGGATCATGACAAGCTATGGACAACACTGTAAAGTATGAGTATTCTAGAACACTTAATTGTGCTCATGAGGAATCTACATGGACCAAGAGGCAGTTGTTCAAACAGAATATGGGAACACTGAATGGTTTAAAATTAAGGTGTGTGACAAGGTTGTATTCATTCAACATATTTATTCAACCTGTATGCTGAGCAAATAATCCGAGAAACTGGGTTATATGAAGATCAGTGTGGCATCAGGATTGGAGAAAGACTCATTAACAACTTGTGGTACGCAGATGATACACAACCTTGTTTGCTGAAAGTGAAGAGGACTTAAAATGTTTACTAATGAAGATCAAAGAACACAGCCTTCAGTCATCCCCTCACTATAAAGAAAACAAAAATCCTCACCACTGGATCAATAGACAACATTTTTATCAATTGAGAAAAGATTGAAGTTGTCAAGGACTTCATTCTTCTTGAATCAAATATCAACACTCATGGAAGCAGCAGTCAAGATATCAAATGACGTATTGCATTAGGCAAATCTGCTGCACAAGACCTTTATAATGTGTTGAAGAGCAAAGATATCAGCTTGAGGACTAAGATGCACCTGACCCAAGCCATGGTATTTTCAATAACCTCATATGCATGTGAAAGCTGGACAGTGAACAAGGAAGACTAACTTATTTGCTCTGCATATTTTCAAGGTTCATCCATGTTGTGGCATGCATCAGAACTTCATTTTTCTTTATAGATAAATAGTATTCTATTATGTATATATACATTGTGTGTATATACCATCTGTTGATGGATATTTAGGTTGATTTTACCTTTTGGCTTTTATGAAAAGTGCCACAATGTACACTAGAGTACAGGTTTTTCTTTGCAGTCCTACCTTCACTTCTTCTGGATATTTACCTAGGATTGGCATTGCTGGGTCACATGTAGCTCCAGGTTTCACTTTTTAAAGAACAAAATTGCTTTTCACAGTATAACTGTGCCATTTTACAGTCATACCAGCAATGGATTTCAATAAGGGTTTCAAACAGATACTTTTGAGAATCTAAACTTGAAGACAGATTGGCCAGAAGGTAGAGGGCACCAGAGCTGCCATAATGAACCCTGAGCACCTGGAGGGAGTCAGGAGGAGGGAAGATCCACAAGAGCCACCAGGCTTACCAGCATTAAGGGTAAGACAAGTTGGCCTCTTTCATTCCTGTTCTGGAGTCTCATCGGGACCTAGAATTTGTCTTTACCTGTCTGGGAGTTTCCTGACATGTCTTCATTAACCTCTGGTTCTAAGTACAATGAGAATGTATTGGAAACTGGATTAGTCGAAGCAGGGAAAACTATTAGGAGGAAATGGTAGACATCCAAAGGGAAGACAGGATGGCTAGATAACGGTTGTGATGGGGAATGCAGGGGAGACAACTTCAAGATCCATTTTGGAGTCAGAGCTATCAAGACTTCTTGTTGTGAAGAGTGAGGTAAAGAGAGGAACCAAAGGTTCCTTTAGGAATGTAAAATGCTGCAGCCACTGTGGAAAGCATTTTGACAGTTCCTAAAAGTGGGTTAATGCATCAGACTGCAAAGCCGTTTGAACTGCAAGGTCGGCGGTTCAAGCTCACCAGCTGCTCTTTGGAAACGCTATACAGGGTCGCTATGGGTCAGGATTGACTCAACGGCACTTGACAACAACAACAAAAGTGTTAAACATAGCATTAGCATGTAATTCAGCAATTCCTGTCCTAGGTATACTCAAAAAACTTGATAGCAGTGACTCAAACTGATACATGTACACCAATGTTTTTGCAGCATTATTCACAATAGTAAAAAAATAGAAATAGTTTGTGTTTGTGGGCTAGTGAATCACTTACTATGGCCCTTTTAATCTTGTGAAAACTTGACAGTGAATAAGGAAGACAAGAGAAGAATTGATGCATTTGAATTATGGGATTGGTAAAGAATATTGGCTATATCATGATTGCCAGAAGAACAAACAAATCTGTCTTGGAAAAAGTACAGCTCAGATGTTCCTTAGAAACTAAGAATGGTGAGAATTTGTCTCATGCACTTTGGGCATGTTATCAGGAAGTCCCTGGAGAAGGACAGACGAAAAGTCAGTGAAAAAGAGGTGGATTGATGGAGTGGCTGCAACAATGGGTTGCACAAACATAGGAATAATTGTGCAGCTGGTGCAGGACTAGGCAGTGTTTCATTCTGTTGTACATAGTGAGTCAGAACTGATTCAGTGGCATTTAATAACAACAGCCATAGTCTTTGTAACTCCCACACAATGATTGTTATTATTTAGTGCTGTCGAGTTGGTTCCAACTCAGAGCAACCTTGTATCAGGTTTCTGAGGAGTGGTTGGTGAAGTTGAACCACTGAGCTTGCAATTCAAACTGACTTTGCATGTAAATAAGGTGCTTGTGGCCTGCCAAGGAGATTGGACAGTTTGCTGCTAATGCAAATAAGGTGTATGAACCTGTGATGGTGACGGTTATGTGTTAACTTGACTGGGCCATGATTTCCACTAGTTTGGCAGTTATGTAATTATGTAATTTAGCAGTTAGATGATGTAATTATCCTCCATTTTGTTTTGTGCCTCTGTGTCCCATTTGGGAGTGACTTGTCCATTATGTTAGTGAGGCAGGATTAGGGTGACATGTATCTTGAATCACTACTTTACTTTAGAGAGTATGGGTAAGGGTAAGTCATCACTCTTACCCATGTCATCACCCTTCACACATTTACACCGCCTTGTTCATGGAACAAGGTGGAGTTCTCAAAAGATTATGGTTTGCATCTGATATATTTGAATACTTTGCAAAGTTCTCTCTCTTGCTCATCATTATATAACCTCTGGTTCTTGGAACTTAAGCCAGCAGCATATTGTTGTCTGACCTGACAGCCTTGAAAACCAGCAGCCAAAAAAGCTTCAAAAATTTCATGGAAAAAATCTATTTCATTTTTGAAGCCCCAACATGAATGTATACATGCATATTCCAGTCATAAAGAGAAATAAGTTCTGATACATGCTACCACACACCATAAATGAAAACATTATGCTCTGTGAAATAAGTCAGACACAAAAGGACAAATATTGCATGATCCCACTTATATGAAATAACTACAATAGGCAACTTCATCAAGACTACACTAAAACTTTAGTGGTTACCAGGGTCTGGGAGGAGGGTAAAATGGGGAATAAGGAAAAAGAAAAAGATGAATCCCTGAGCAGTTGAGGAACAGAGTTATGGAAGCTTGGAGGAAAGTGGTTAGAGGGAGGAGAAAAAAATTATTCTTTCAACATGTTGTTTGAAGTATCTACTGACATGTCCAAGAGGACATATTGATTGTCTCTCAGGTTGTACTGTAGTCCCACTCCCACCACACTGTTCTTTCCCCATTTAATGAGTTTAGCACCCTTGTAGAAAATCATTTGACCATATGAGTAGATGTACAGATTCATTTCTGAATTCTCAATTTCTATTCCATGTACCAGCCTATTTTGATTACCATAGCTTTCTAGTGTGTTTTGATATCAGCAAATGGGAGTCCTCCTACTTTTCTTTTTCAAGAGTTCTTTGATTATTCGAGGTCACTTGCAGTTCTATATAAATCTGAGAATTTATGTGGGTTTTTTTTTTTAATTATTGGAATTTTGATGGGAATTACATTGAATCTATAGATCTTTTTTAATATTATTGACAGCTTAATAGT
Source organism: Chrysochloris asiatica (assembly GCF_000296735.1). Taxonomy (NCBI): domain Eukaryota; kingdom Metazoa; phylum Chordata; class Mammalia; order Afrosoricida; family Chrysochloridae; genus Chrysochloris; species Chrysochloris asiatica. Next base: position 85,225 of record NW_006408858.1, on the reverse strand, counting down.
AGTAAGACTTCCAATGCATGAATATAGAATTCCTTTCATTTATATACACAGGGCTTCCTTCAGTAATGATTTATAGTTTTCAGTGTATAATTATTTTGTTTCTTTGGTTAAATTGATTCCTAGGTAATTTAATTTTTTATATGTAATTATAAATGGAGTTTCCCCCTTCATTTCATTTTCAGTGTGCTTACTGCTGATGTATAAAAATATAACAATTTTTGTGTATTTACCTTGTATTCTGCCATCTTGCTGAATTCGTTTATTAGCTCTAGAAGCTTTCTTGTGGATTTTTTAAAAAGCCTCTTTCACTCTGGACCAGAGGCTCCTCAAGTACAAACCAAAATCAAACACACTATCATTGAGTAAATTTCAACTCATAGTGATCCTGTAGGATGGAGTAGAACTGCTCCATAGGTTTCCAAAGATGTAAATCTTTATGAAAGCAGACTGTCACATCTTTCTTCTGTAGTGCAGCTGGTGAGTTAGAATTGCCAGCCTTCAAGTTAGCAGCTGACCACTTAACCATGGTACCACCAGGGCTCCTCCTTCAAGTGCAGAGTCTGTCAAATTCAGAGCAGTTTAGATACCTTAGGTCAATGACTCCAGCCTTCAGTAGCCTGAAATTTGTCTAACATTCCTTGAGACTGAAGAAAGAGGCTGCCAGCTTCATGACTGTGATAGAGGAGTTTATTAAGGGTTTACTGATCAAGGTTGGTGGCCAAATTGAGCTAGCAACAAACAAGAGCATGGCCATATTCCATCTCACAAAAGCTTGTTCCCCTACAATGGATTATGCCTGAATGAGAAGAAAACAAAAATCCTCACAAAAGGACCAATAAAAAACATCATGAAAAATGAAGAAGTTGAAGCTGTCAGTGACTTCATTTTACTTAGGTCAACAATCAATGTCCACTGATGCAACAGTCAAAAAACAATACAACATACTGCACTGAAAAAAAAAAAGTACCGCAAAAAAAACATTTTAAAGTGTTAATAAGCAAAGATGTCACTTTGATGACCAAGATGCTCCTGCCAAAGGCCTGTAGTCACTTCAATCGCTTCATATGCATTTGAAGCTGGACAATGAAAAAAGAAGACAGAAAAATAATTGATATGTTTGAATTGTTTTGTTAGTGAAAAATATAGAATACACTGTGGACTGCCAGAATAAGAAAAATAACTAATCAGTCTGAGAAGAAATAGAGCTGGAATGCTCCTTACATGAAATGATGGTGAAATGTTAACTTGCTTCTATTGGACACATCATTAGGAAAGATAATTGTTAGAGAAGGACATCTTGTTTGGTAAAGACTCAGCAAAAACAAGCTGAACTCTCCATGAGATGTATTGATGCAATAGCCACAACAATAAACTCAAACATACCAATGATTGTGACCATGGTGCACGACCAAACATTTCATTGAATTCTACATAGGCCATCATGAGTTGGAGCTCACACAACAGCAGTTAACAACAACAACAAAGTACTAAAAACATCAAGGTCCTCTATTTCATATATAATTCTTTTGTGTGTTTTTTTTAAAAATTAACTTTCCATTGTGAATTGAGTGAAGGTTTACAGAACAAATGAGTTTTCCATTAAAAAATTTCTTTTTTTGTCATTGACTATCATCCTCAGGTAATATCACTTATCCCTTTTCCTCCCTGTCCCATATGTAATTCAAAACGAAATCAAGATTAAATAGATAAAATGCCAAATGAACAAATTGTAATTAAGATGGATTTTTTTTTCCTCCTGGATTTTCTGAATGCTTGTTATGGATTTAATGAAATACGAACATTCCTCCCTGCTTTATTGGTGCTCCAAGTGCATGCTTAGACAACGTATTTGTGTCATGTCACACAGAGTCAATCCTCCTGTCGTGTCCCAGCACAGGGCCTAGAGGGCCTCCCTCCTAAGAATGTTCCTTGAGTACTTGTAGATAAGTGGTGTAAGTTTTTGTCCCTTGCGTGCTGAGCTGACAGCCCTCTGAGAAGGCAGTGAATCCGGGACCCCTTCATGCATAGGAAGCCTAGGACTGGACAGTAAGTCTTGCCTTACTGGTTCACACAGGTCTCCTTGGGCCCTATACAGCTTAAGTCTTTCTAGTGAGAAGCTACCTGCCTAATAATCAAATGACCAGGAGATTCTGCCATGGAAAATGTCCCAAGTGACAAGGAAATAGTGTCTGATGGGCGAGGGGTAAGTATTCAGAAACTGCAGGGTCCAGTGACTGAGGTGATCCAGTATCAGGGAAAGAAAACAACAGAGTAACTGGGAGATTAACTAATCTTGGGGTCCAAGGATAGAAGGAACAGGTGACTCAATAACACTGGTGTCCACTGACTTGGTGCACTTAAAAATCTAGTGTCCATATGTTCTTGGGGTACACCAAAGCCAAATGGCATAACACAGCCCACAACAACATTTTTCAGTCTCTTTGGTGAGTAGTGACTGGGACTTGAAAGCTGGTAAGCAGCCATCCAAGATGCAACTATTGATCTCTCCCCATGCAGAGCAAAGAAGAGTGAAGAAAATGGAAGTTTCAAGGAAACAAATAGCCAAGTCGACTACTGGGTCACAGGAACATCAGCATCCATGACCCTGAGACCAGAAGAACTAGATGGTGCCCAGTTATAGCTACCAACTGCTCTGAAAGGTATCACATTTAAAAGTCCAAGACTAAGACTCAGTGGGAATACACAAGCAGACATGCACTCTGACTGGTGACCACTTTGGTCACTGATAAGGGGAAGTGAGGGAAAAACAGCAATGAAGCTGCAAGCTAAGTCCTACCACATTAAATAGACACCTGTGAACCTAGGTGCGCACCTCATTGGCCAGCAGTGTGGCAAAACCTGGCGACTCCTGGGCCCAGAGTCAGTGACATAGCCACAGAGGACTAGAGTGGAAAGTGAAGTGTCCAGTTGATAAGAAGAGAGGGCATATGCACAAGAACACCCACACTTGCAGATAATACCTACTTGACCTGGCTTCAATGGCTGGATGATCAGAACTCAACTAGAGGAAGAAAGAAGAAAAAAAGAGTAATCTGATACAATTTGATGAACTTGATGTACACCTATGGATGCAGTAGCTCAAAAGAGGGAACAAACCTTGACAGCGAGGATCATTCCCACCTCCTCAATACACAGGGTAGACAGGGATGGGCAACTTGGACATTGGATACCCAAAATGTGGGGGAGCCTACAAAGGCAAGAAGTGACTGGCTTACAAGCTTTCAAGAGGGAGCCTACAGGAAGGGCTGATGAAATGAAATACAGATGGGTCTCTTGTGATGCAATAGTTAATAATTGTTATCAGGACTGATTGTGAGGGTTGGAAATCTAAAGGTGGACATTTTGTAGCAAGGAGGGGAGTGATTAACTTTTCAGTCTAGGAGCGGAGGACCCTGGGACCATCAATGGAGAAGAGCGGAGAGCGGGATCCTACCCAGAGAAGCAGTGAGGCTTGAGATGGAGGCAGAGAGGATGACGTGGAGAGATGGAGTGGCTGGAGACTTGGGATCCAGAGAGGGAAAGGGGCTGAGGACTGTGGGGGGGTGGGGTCAGGTTTGCAGGGTACACCCTTTGGTTGAGTGAGGATGCATGGACGGGATGTTAACTATGCCAATGAAATGATGTATGATAGAATGAATGTAAAACTAATGTGCTCCCATGTAGACTATCACACAATTCACAATAAAACATTTATTTAATAAAAAAAAAAAAGAGAGGGAGTCTATATCCAGATGGTGTGGAGGAAGGTAGAATCTCCACTGAGTAGTATCCAATCTGTCTGGGTGGGGCTGATAAAAGGAGATGGGGATAGCACTCAAGTGCACAATAGTGAATAATTGCTATCAGGACTGACTGTGAGGGTTGGAAATGTAAAGGTAGACATTTTGTAGCAAAAGGAGGGGAGCAATTGATTTTGTAGTCCAGGAGTGGAGATCCCTGGGACCATCAAAGGAGAAGAGCAGAGTGCGGGACCCTACCAATAGAAACAGTGATGCCACAGATGGAAGCAGAGGCGATGACATGAAAAGATGGAGTGGCTGGGTACTCTAGACCCAGAGAAGGAGAGGGGCTGTGTGCTGACGATCTGGGGACAGGCTTGCAGGTTATAACCTTTGGTTGGTTGGTGATGCATGGAAGGGATTGTAACCATGGCAATGACACAATATAGGATAGGATGAATGTAAAGCTAATGTTCTCCCATGTAAAACTATCACATAATTCACAATAACACTTTTTTTTTTTTTTTTTTTAAAGAGGGAGTTTAGTTTAAGAGTGTGTGGGGAATGATAAAGTCTCCACTGAATAGTTTTCATTTTGTCTAGATGGGTTGGGTAAAGAGAGATGGGGATAAGATTCTTATGATTCATAGTGAGTAATTGTTATCATGACTAATTGCCATTGTCATAATTGTAAAGGTAGAAGCTTTATAACAAAATTGGGGGAGTAGTTAAGCTTACAGTCCAGAAACAGAGGACCCTAGGTCCATCAAAGGAGAAGAGCACAAGTGGAATGCGAGACCTTATCCAGAGAAGCAGCGACACCAGAGATGGAGGCAGAGATGGGAACATGGAGAGAGAGAGAGAGAGAGCAGCTGAGGACTCTAGATTCATGGAAAGAGAGGGACTAAGTAAGAGCTGGCGGCCAGGAGGCAGACTTGCAGAATGTGCCCTTTGTTGGTGTAAATTATTATATATGCCTGAGTGGTTTAAAAAAAAAAAAAAAAAAGCTAAAATGAATAGAAAGAAATACTGTTAACTGGTGTTATATTGATTGTTGTTGTTATTAAGTGCTGTCAAGTCGGTTCCAACCCATAGCGACCCTGAACAGGGTTTCCAAGGCTGTAACTCTTTACAGGAACAGAAAGGCTTATCTTTCTCCCACGGAGTAGCTGGTAGTTTCAAACTGTTGACCTTGTAGTTTGCAGCCCGATTCATAACCACTACACAATCATTGTAATGAAACAAAGTATATGATTTTTTAAATATAAAACTGATGATCTGCCCTGTAAACTTTCACTCAATTCACAATAAAAACTTAAAAAAAAAAAAAAAAAAGGTCCTGGATTGACAGGGAGAAAAATGTAGAGCAAAACTCAAAATCATAAAACAAAAATACCCAGAGAAATAGTGACGCCAGACCCAGAGAAACAGTGATGCCAGAGATGAGGTGGAGAGATTGAGCGGCTGGGGACTCTAGACCCAGAGAGGGAGTCAGGCTGTGTGCTGACGACCCAGGGGCAGGCTTGTAGGGTATACCCTTGGGTTGGTTGATTTAAAAAAAACAAAACACCTGAATTACTGGTCAGTTAGAAACTGGTGGAACACCTTTTAGGTCTGGAACTGAACTCATTACCATGGTTCAATTTTCAGCCAAACAAAAGACAAGTCTTTAAAGGGAATAATAATCCTAGGGAGATACTCACTCCTGAGAACAATCAACCATGTGAGATCAAAAGAACAGCATTTATCCAAGGACAAAGCTGAAAAAGGTTGGGAAAGGAAGAGGAATGGAAAGAGGAAAAACAGAGAGAACATGGGATAAGGGGATAAGTGATGTTATATTGAGGGGATGGCAATCAATGACATGAAACAACATGTGTATGTAAAACTGATAATCTGTTCTGTAAACATTTACCCAATTCACAATAACACTTTTTAAAAATGAGATGGTACATGGAAGACATTGCAACCATTGTAAAGATACGAACTGTATGATTTTTGAATGTGGGACTGATGATCTGTTCTGTAAACCTTTACTCAATTCACAGAAGTTAAAAAAAAAAATTGTATGAGTGGAAAACTGATCTGCTCTGTAAAGTTTCACCCAAATCACAATAAAAAGTTTTAAAATGGGGGATATA
>NW_006408858.1:76329-78312 GCF_000296735.1 Chrysochloris asiatica | reverse complement strand
AGTCACTGGAGAAGGATGTCATGCTGGGTAAGATGGAGGTTCAGAGAAAAAGAGGAAGACCCCTAACGAGATGTATCAGCCAGGTGGCATCATTGATGGACTCAAGTGTGGCAGCGGTAGTGAGGTTGGCCCAGGACCGGACATTGTTTTGTTCTACTGTGCATGGGGTCGCTATAAGTCGGTTCCGACTCAATGGCACCTGACAACACAATGACTTTTTGCTTGCTTCATGTATGATGTTCTTGATGTCATACTACCACTCTTCTGGTCTTCGGTCTTTCGTGTTTAATGTATCAAATATGTTCTTCAGATGGTCTCTAAATTCAGGTGAGATATATTCAAGGTCATATTTTGACTCTTGTGGACTTGTTTCCATTCTCTTCAGCTTCAGTTTGAATTTGCATATGAGTAATTGATGGATTTTTCCACAGTCTGCCCCTGGCCTTTTTTGTTTTGTTTTTTTAAATGTTTTATTGTGCATTGAGCGATAGTTTACATGGGGGAACATTAGTTTTACATTCATTCTATCCTACATTGTTTCATTGCCTTATTTACCATCCCATCTATGCATCATCCCCCCCGCCCAAGGTCCTCAGCACCTAGCCCCTTTCCCTCTCTGGGTCTCAACTCCCCAGGCACTCCATCTCTTCATGTCATCTCTCTGTCTCTATCTCAGGCCTCACTGATTCTCTGGGTGGGGTCCCGCTCTCCGCGCGTCTCCGTTGATGGTCCCAGGGCCCTCTGCTCCTAGACGGAAAGGTTAGTCACTTGCTATAAAATATCCGCCTTTACATTTCCAGTCCTCATTATCAGTCCTGGTAACAATTTTCACGATTGCATCACATGAGACCCTTCTGTATTTCTTTTCATCAGACTTTCCTAGACAGGTTGGGTACTATTCACTGGAGACTCTACCATCCTCCCCACCCTGTGGATCTAGGTTCCCTCTTGAAAGCTTGTAAGCCAGTCACTTCTTACCTTTGCATCCCTCCCCCCATTTTGGGTAGCCAATGTTCAAGTTGCCCATCCCTTTCCACTCTTTGTGTGAAGGGGGTGGAGGTAATTCTTGTAGCCAGGAATTGTTTCTTCTTTTGAGCTACTGCAATTATAGGTGTAGGTCCAGTTCATCAAGTTGTATCAGAAGACACTTTTTTTTTTTTTTTTCTTTTTTCCTCTTCTTTCTTCCTCCGGATGAGTTCTGTTCATCTAGTCATTGAAGCCAGGTCAAGTGGGTATCATCTGCAAGAGTGGGTGTTCCCGCGTCTGTCTGCCCTCTTCTTATCAGCTGGTCTCTTCACTCTCCGCTCTAGTCCTCTGTGGCTTTGTCACTGACTCTGAGCCCATGGGTCCCTTGATCCTGCCTCGCTGCTGACCGACCGCCCTGGCCTTGTTTTGACAGATGATATGGAGTTTTCCATTGTCTCTTTCTGCAAATGTAGTCAATTTCAGTGAGACAGCACAGGAGGCACTCATTCATCTCTGCCAAGAAATTTGGAAGACCACTATCTGGCTGATTGATTGGAAGAGATCCATATTTGTGCCCATTCCCAAGAGAGGTGACCCAACGGAACATGGAAATTATTGGACAATCTCTTTGATATCCCATGTGAGTAAAGTTTTACTAAAGGTAATACAGAAATGGCTGCAAGCATACATTGACAGAGAAATTCCAGAGGTTCAAGACAGATTTAGAAGAAGCTGTGGAATGAGGGATATCATTACTGATGTGCGATGGATCTTGGCTGAAAGCAGAGAATATCAGAAAGATGTTTACCTGTGCTTTATTGACTACGCAAAGGCTCTTGATTCTGTGGATCATGACAAACTATGGACAACATTGCAAAGTATGAGTATTCCGGAACACTTAATTGTGCTCATGAGGAATCTGTACGTAGACCAAGAGGCAGTTATTTGAACAGAATATGGGACCACTGAATGGTTTAAAATTAAGAAAGGTGTGCGACAAGGTTGTATTCTTTCACC
>NW_006408858.1:75328-75914 GCF_000296735.1 Chrysochloris asiatica | reverse complement strand
ATTGTCAGGAGGGACCAGTCGCTGGAGAAGGATATCATGTTTGGTAAGGTGGAGGGTCAGAGAAAAAGAGGAAAACCCCCAACGAGATGGATTGGTCAAGTGGCAGCATCCATGGACTCAAGCGTGGCAACAACAGTAGTGAGATTGGCCCAGGATCCGGCAGTGTTTCGTTCTGCTATGCATAAGGTCGCTATGAATCGGTGCCTACTACTGGATGGCACCTAAAAACAACAGTCTATCTATCTACCCTTCTGGTGTGCCGCTGCCGGTTAATGCGGTAAACTGCAAAGTCGGGTTGGGTTGTAAAGACCAGCAGTTCCAACTGACCAGCTGCTCCTCAGAATCCCTGTACAGGGTCGCTATGAGTCGGTATTCATACATATTCAGGAGTCCTGGAGTCCTGGTGTGGCGTTGTGGGTTAATGGACCAGACTGCAAAGCCGTTTGAACCACAAGATTGGCGGTTCAAGCTCACCAGCTGTTCCTCGGAAACCCTATACAGGGTTGCTATTGGTCGCTATTGGTCGGAGTCGACTCTATGGCACTTAACAACAATATACATATACATGTATATATATATGTTTGTT
>NW_006408858.1:67009-74845 GCF_000296735.1 Chrysochloris asiatica | reverse complement strand
AGTGACTTCAACTCTGCAGCTGCGGACCCACGGCCCAAAGATCTAGGAATAAGAAGGGCTTTGGGAGCAAGTGCTCTCGGGGTCTTTGGAGACCGAACCTAGCTAGACTCTATCCTAGATCAGCCACCACACAGACGCTTCTCAGCGCTTTCGTGTTTGGAGCAGCACCCATAGTTCCCTCCGCTTACTTATTGGTAAGGCCTCGGAAGCGTGGACCAATGAAAACCCTCTTCGTGTCTTCAGCTCCCTCACAGCCACCGTTCTCCAAAGCTGGGGGCGGGACACTACCACCTCTAGCCAATAGTAGCGCGGAGAAGCACCTCCCCTCCTTGGCCCGGCAATTGACTACAGCGTGCGGCCGCTGTCAACGCCGGATTGGCCAGCTGCAAGGCGGAAGCGATTGCGGGCCGATCGGCCGGAGCCGTGCAGGGGCGATGCGGGACACGGGCCGGGGCTGGGCAGCCTGGCCGGCGTTGCTGGGGCTGCTGTTGGCCCTTGTGATGCAGGTTGATGGCGGCGCGCAGACTACTGCGGGACTTGTGACATGTGGGTCGGTGCTGAAGCTGTTGAACTTGCACCACCGGGTTCGGCTTCACTCGCATGACATCAAATACGGATCTGGTGCGTGGGGCGGGGGTGAGGGGGCACTGCGGGCCAGGGGATGAGGGCTCAGGGTCACCGCCAGTCAGTGGAGTGCATTTGTTGGGCATTGTTGGGGGCAAAGATGGGAGGAGGGTGTTAGTTGGAGGTGGTCAAGGAAGGGAAGGGTTACTGGGATAGAAGAACGGGTGGGTGGGAAGAGGCAATAGGGCAAAGGGTATGGGCAGGGTCTGGGGGCAGGGCCTGAGGAGAACTTGAAGATATCCGAGGTTAATAGTGTCCCTTGGGGTGGGGGGCGAGGCTGAGCTGAGACAATGTTGGCCCTCAGGTAGCGGGCAGCAGTCGGTGACTGGTGTGGAGACGTCTGACGACGCCAACAGCTACTGGCGGATCCGTGGTGGCCCAGAGGGTGGGTGCCCACGTGGTGTCCCGGTGCACTGTGGCCAGGCGGTGAGACTCACACATGTAATGACCGGCAAGAACCTGCACACCCACCACTTCCCGTCTCCACTATCCAACAACCAGGTGAGCCTGGACAGTGGCCGGCCCCACAAAGGGCTCCTTCCTAGAATGTGAGGGACTCCAACACCCTTTGTGAAATGAGAACTCAATTCCAAAAGTTTTGTTGACCCAGAAGTGCTTGGCTAGAAGGAGCTCCCAACCTAACCCAAACCAAGCCCCTTGTCATTGAGTCGATTCTGATTCATAGTGACCTATATAGAGTTTGGAGACTGTAAGAACCCTAGTGTGGCACTGAAGGATAAATACTGGATTGCTAACCAAAATGTTGGTGGTTCAAACCCGCCAACCTGTCCTTGGCAACCCTATACAGGTCACTGTGAGTTGGAACTGAATCAAGGACACTTAATAACAAGGGAGTAGACAGCCTCACTCACCTGGTTGGGTCACTGGCTGATGTTGCCATTAACATATAAATGCCTAACCCAGAGAGTACCCGGGGCTCCCTAGCCTATCACCTATACATAAGAGAAGAGCTCTCTCTGGAAGACCTTTGGGATGGGGAATCAGACTGGTTTCTGAAAGATAAGTAGAAGTCCTCCAGTCCACAGGGAGGCCTTTCCAGACCTGGCAAAAGCTTGTGCCTAGACATATAGTAACTCAGGGAGGAAGGGACATAGGTAGAGGACACCTTCAGAGTTGACAGAAAAAACGTTTGAGATCAGTAGAGACTTTGAGACAGACTTGCTGTGAGTCAAATTGACTTGATGGAAATTGGTTGGATTATTATTTTTTGGTCACCCTGGAAAAGCTGCTCTGGTGGCACAGTGGGTTAAAAAGCATTGAGCTACTAACCAAAAGAAAGATCGGAGGTTTCTCTGAGGGAGAAAGATGAGGCAGTCTGCTTCGGTAAATATTTACAGCCTCAGGGACCCTATGGGGCAATTCTAGTCTATCCAATAGGATCTGTATGTGCAGAATCAACTTGTCAGCAATGGGTGGGTGGACCAAATATGGCATCAATCAGTCCTCCCACAGCACTCTCTACCCAGCTGAGTTCAAGAAATCATTGCAATGGAAACACAGAACTCAAGACACCATACTCACATTTATGGGGTTTATTAGGGAAATTAACAGATTACAAATTCAGAGTCAGAAATGCTTGGGGCACAGTTCTTTCAGACAGCCTCCTTAGCCTTGCCTACAGGCAGGCCTCTCTTTGCGGGTCAAGATGCCCACAGGGCACACTACCATAAGCCTTTAAGCCTTAGCCTGAAGGCGCTCAGCTCACCTCCATGGGTCAGCAAACCTAGCTCCTCCAATTAAGTATCTGGAGGCACACCACTCTGCAAGAAAGCCTCCTGCCCAGTCACTCAGCTTTACTTGCTCCATGGGTTGGGAAGCCCACCACTCTTGTCTTGACCTCTGACTCTTGGTTCTACTGCTGCTGCTGCTTTTCTGCCACTCCTCTTGTGTTATCGTTTTCTGTCCCTGAGTCAAGGAGGTTTGGTGTGCAGACATCTTTGGGTCCAAAGGATGCATTCCACTCCTGGCTCTTCATCTTTGATGGTAGTGAGATTCCCCTCTCTTGCTTCTGAAATGGCTCATTTTATACTCATGTCAAACCTCCACGTTTTCATAATGAACCCTGGTAATGGTAACTCACAACTCAATCATATAATCCATCAACATTCTCCCCACCTTCTCTTTTTTCCTGATCCATCAGGAAGAAATAGTTTTGTATGAGTTACAAAGACTGGTTATAAGAGACAGATGAAATAGTTCACTGTACCACAGTGAACTTTAGGCTGAGGGAGGCTCCTCTGAGGGCTTAAGAATGGGGAAGGGAGATAGGAGACTTCTTTGATAGGACCAATGACAGGGCGTGCATGGGCCTATTGGAGGAGCCTGTCTTTGTGGAGCAGCTGCTGGGATGGGAGTTGTGGTATTGATGTCGCAGCTGTGGAAGTGGAAACTCAGGGAGGTGCAGGGAAGGGCCATGGCCCAGTGTACTAGGCGATAGTTCCTCTACCAGACAAGGGGCCCCAGGGGACTAGTGGGCTCTCTTCCGGTAACTGCTGCTCCCTCCCTTCCCCACATAGGAGGTGAGTGCCTTTGGGGAAGACGGCGAGGGTGACAACCTGGACCTGTGGACAGTGCGATGCTCAGGGCAGCACTGGGAACGAGAGGCCTCTGTGCGCTTCCAGCATGTGGGTACATCGGTGTTCCTGTCAGTCACTGGAGAGCAGTATGGGAGCCCCATCCGCGGGCAGCATGAGGTGCATGGCATGACTAGCGCCAACTCGCACAACACCTGGAAAGCCATGGAAGGTGTCTTCATCAAGCCCAGCGCTGAGGCCTCCACCTCACATGATGAACTCTGACTTGAGAGAGCACCTGGACTGGGCAGCAGGGCTGGGTGCCCATGGGGCTGCTTGGTGGCAACTTTGGGATGGTAGGGGTCCTCAAGTGCCTTTGTGATTAAAAGAATGTTGATCTGTGGTTGCTGTTTCACTGGGAGCCTGGGGGTGAGCAAAAGATTTCAGCCCCTCCCTGACTGAAACATCCTGCTTCCTCTGCAAAATCTGCAGAAGGGGCTCTCCCATGTCTGATGCTCTTTTCACACCCTGTCTCACTCCTCTGGTGCTGCTGTAACTTAAATAACTAAGGAGTGGCTTTAAAACAACCAGATGTTTATTTTCTCCTTTGTGAAAGCTAAAAGGTCCTTGAGTGGTACAAATTGTTTGTGTAAGCATTGAACTGCTAACAGCAAGGCCAGCAGTTCAAATCCATCAGAGACAAAGATGAGGCTGCTCCATAAAGTTTTAAAAACAAAACACAAAAAAACACTCAGGCCTATTTAATAATTTACACTTCTAAGGGCACATTCTGCAAGTCTGCCTCCTGGCCACCAACTCTTAGTCTCCTTCTCTTCTCATGAATCTAGAGTCCTCAACTGCTCCCCATCTCCATGACCCCATCTCTGCCTCCATCTCTGACATCACTGTTTCCTGGATAGGGTCCCACATTCTGCTTGTGCTCTTCTCCCTTGATGGTCCTAGGGTCCTGTTTCTGGACTGTAAGAAGTTAGAAATTTTGTTACAAAACTTCTAACTTTACAATTGTGACAGTCGCAATTAGTCATGATAACAATTATTCACTATTGAATCATACGAATCTTATCCCCATCTCTTTTCAGCAGACCCTGAAAAGATGAAAACTACTCACTGGGGATTCTTTCTCCCCACTCTCCATATTCTTAAATTCCCTCTTGAAACTTTGTAAGCCAGTCACTTTGTGCGTTTATCACCCCTTCATTTTAGGTAGCCAATGTCTAAGTTGCTGGTCCCAATCTACCCTGTATACAGAGGGGATGGCATTGATACTTGATGTGAAGATTCCTTCCCTCTCTGTTGGTATTTAGAGTTACTACCTCCATGAGTATAGGTCAGGTTCATCAAATTGCAGTAATTTACCCTAGTTTCCTTTATCAAAAAGAAAAAAATATATATATTTTTTTAATCTTCCTCTAGTTGAGTTCTGATTATCAAGCCATTGAGACTAGGTCAAATGGGTATTGTCTGCAAGTTTGGGTGTTCTTGTGCATCTCCCCTCATTCATATCAGCTGGATGCTTCACTCTCAGCTCTAGCCCTCTGTGGTTATGCCCTTGTCCATGGGCTCAAGTGTCCCCAGGTCTCACCACACTTTAGACAAACCAGCCCTTCCTCTTCTCTTTCTCATCTCCAGGTCAACGGGAGTCAGTGGATTGTCGTTGAACTCAGCCCTTTTCTTCATTGCTGCCTTTCCCCCTCTTCCACTCACCAGCCTGTTCAGTCTCAGAGGGGAGTTTGTCCTGAAGGAACTTGATTGCTTGCCTTGATGGCTTCCTGGTAAATAGTTTGCTTATTCTTGTAGTAGCCAATCATGCTGACATTTTTTTTTTAAGTGTTTTATTGTGAATTATATGATAGTTTACATGAGAGAACATTAGTTTTATATTCATTCTATCATATATCGTATCATTGCCATGGTTACAATCCTCTCCATGCAAAGGGTATGCTCTGCAAGCCTGCTCCCTACACTACTTCCCCACCCCAGTCTTCAGCACACAGTCGCTCTCCCTCTCTGATCTCAAGTCCCCAGCTGCTCCATCACTCCAAGTCATCATCTCTGCCTCCATCTCAGGCATCACTGCTTCTCTGGGTAGGGACCCGATCTCATCTCTACTCCGTTGATGGTCCTAGGGACCTCCGCTCCTAGACTGGAAAGTTAATCACGCCCTTCCTTGCTATAAAACGTCTGCCTTTACATTTCCAACCTTCACAATCAGTCCTGATAACAAATATTCACTATTGTATCACACAAGACCCATCTGCATTTCATTTCATCAGCTCCGCCTAGGCAGATTGGATACTACTCACTGGAGATTCTGCCTTCCTCCAGGCCCCTGGCTCTAGGTTCCCTCTTGAAAGCTTGTAAGCCAGTCACTTCTTGCCTTTGTAGGCCCCCCTCCCCATTTTGGGTAGCCAATGTCCAAGTTGCCCATCCCTGTCTACTTTGTGTGTGGAGGGGGTGGGAATGATTCTTGCTGTAAGAATTTGTTCCCTCTTTTGAGCTACTGCTTCCATAGGTCAAGTTCATCAAATTGTATCAGCTTACTCTTCTTTTCATCTACTTTCTTCTGGTTGAGCTCTGATCATCCAGTCATTGAAGCCAGGTCAAGTGGGTATTATCTGCAAATGTGGGTGTTCTTGTGCACATGCCCTCTCTTTTTATCAGCTGAACACTTCACTCTCCACATTGCAGGGCTTAGTTCGCCACTTCATTGCTGTTTTTCCCTTACTTCCCCTTATCGGTGACGAGTGTGGTCACCAATCAGAGTGTGTATTCCCATTGAGTCTTAGTCTTGGAAGGGGGTTTGCACTGAGGGGACCAGACCACTTGCCTCGATGTTTCTTGGACAAGCAAACTGCCCATTCCTGTAGTAACAGTCTGTCTGCCTCCGTTGTTCTGTATTTTTCCTGTAGATCTTTCTTTCAAGAAGTATCTTCTATTCTTCTAGCCGTTCCAGGCTGGTCTGCTCATCCTTTCAAGTGGAAATTTCCCGTCTCTGGAGATCTGGATGTGGTTCAGGCTTCTACTTATAGTCTTATGTATTGTAGAGGCTCCACAGGAAGCCTCCTTCATTGGGCATAATGTAGCCCCATTTTAGGTATTCCAATCAGTTATAGGCAGAAGACAGACTTACAACATGCTGACATTTTTGTTTTGGGTTTTTCCTGATGATCTTTCTTTGAAGATGTATCTTCTATTGCTCTAGCTTTTCCAGTCTGGTCTGCTTGTCCTTGCTAGTGGAAATGTCCCACCTCATAAGGTTCTGGATGGGACTCAGGATTCTACCTAAGGTCCTATACTTTGCAAAGGCTTTGCAAGACGACTATTTCACTGGGCAAGTTCTAGAAAAGATGGGCTTACAAGTTCTTTGTAATCGTGGTTCCCAACTTTCCTTTCTATCCCACTCAAGTGTCTATTTTACAGTAGTAGGCAAAGGAAACCAATATTCCTAAGACAGTAAAGCATTTTGGTATCATTTCCCCTCTTCAGACTATGCCTAGATCCCTGTATCACAGAGCCCTGTTGTTCCAGGGTTGAGCACGCATCACTATTTACCTCTGTCCCACTTAGCCCATGAAAACCTGTCTCAGTGTTCTGATCTATCTTGTTCTTCCGCCTCCTTCCCCTTCTTGTATTGCCCTCCCCAACACCCAAACTAAACCCCCCACCCAACTCCACTGTTGTGATTACCTTATATTCCATTAACACTTCACTCCATTTAAGACAGTCTATTTTATCCTGTAATCTACCTGACCTTCTCACCACCTGGATCTCTATTTCTCTATATTTACCGTCTTTCACACTGTAATTGTTTTAATCATAGACTGACCCCCCAGATCTTCTGTTCTTAAAATTTTATTCTGTTCTTGACAGAATAAAGTTTCACTCTGAACTTGTCGAGTTCAGGGTGATATTGCCACATACGTCATTCTCTGGCTGTTTTCTGTACTTGTTGGTTCTCAGTCCACAGAACTTACTTTAAGATGTTTTTCATAGCAGGATTGGCTTTGGCAAAATCCCTAGCTACAGTTTATCCTGGAATATTTTGATTACACCATCATATTTGATTGATAGCTTTGCTGGGTAGAGGATTCTTGGGTGGCAGTTTTTTTTCTTTCAGAGTTTTATATATGTCTTCCCATTGCGTTCTTGCCTGCATGGTTTCTGTTGAGCTATCCGAGCTTAATCTGATTTGCTTGCCTTTGTACGTTACACTTCTCTTTTCTGCTTTCAGGATCTGTCCTTATCTTTGATTTTGGAGAGCTTGATTTTTATATGTCTTGGTGATTGTCTTTTATGGTCTATCCTTCCTGGGGTTCGTTGAGCTTCTTGTATGCTTTTCTGTTCACTTTTCAGTATTTTAGGGAAGTTTTCTTCCATTAGCTCTTCAACTATCTCCTCTGTTGACTTGTGGGATTCTTCCTGCTCTGGAATGCCAATAATTCTTAACTTATTCCTCTTCATGTTCTCCAATATGAATATTAGGCTTTCTTCAGATTTTTCTAATCCTTTTTTGTGCTTGCTCTTCTATCTTTGTAGTGTTGAGAGATTTATCTTCTAGCTCACTAGTTCTGGCTTCTATCTCTTCAGTTCTACTCCTTTGCCCTTTCAGTGTATTGTCCATTTCTGATAATCTATTAATAATTGTTTGGACCTCTTT
>NW_006408858.1:58356-66051 GCF_000296735.1 Chrysochloris asiatica | reverse complement strand
ATATGTGGTTCAGAGTTCTGACACCATACCGTGAGCCAGCTTGGTCCAGTATTCTGTGTTGTTGCTGACAGAGCTCCTCACTGCACTTCTACCCTCTCCACCATCCTGTTTGTTCTCCATTGTTTGGTTTTATTAATCTGAATATTGATGGTTCAGACACACTTTAAAAAGGCATGGCGATTTGCTTTTATAAGGATTAGACAAGAAAAATATAGAACCATTATATTCAAACAAATGGGACCACCACAA
Organism: Chrysochloris asiatica; assembly: GCF_000296735.1. NCBI lineage: Eukaryota > Metazoa > Chordata > Mammalia > Afrosoricida > Chrysochloridae > Chrysochloris > Chrysochloris asiatica. Next base: position 65,802 of record NW_006408858.1, on the reverse strand, counting down.
GTTGGGAACAAATCAGCAGCAATGGGTTTCGTTGGAGTCAGAAGGCTAGAATCTGAACACAGGACACTGGCTCCAGGGAGGGGAGACCCGCTCTGGGCTGTAGCAGAAAGTCCTTTCCAGTGGTCCTCAGTACCTTGGTGAACTTCTTTCAGATGACGTGTCATCTGTCTTCCAATTAGTGTTGGTTTGTCTCTGTGCTGCTATTTAGAACTCAACCATGATTAGGTTTAGGACACTCATACCTACACTAATACAACCTTATAAAGAAAAGCCGATTTTCAAATAGAATTACATCCCTGGGTATCGGAGTCAGAATTCCAAACATATTTTTTGTGGGTGGTAGTAGGGGGTGGAGCACAATCCAATTTATGACACACTCCGAGGTTTATCAGGGATCATCCAGGGATTAGGTGGTGACAGACACTTTGTCTATTCCTCTGATGACTGATGACAAGTGACCCAGCTCCTGAATGTCATGAACCTTTCTTGGGTCTCAGGCAGAGGGGTGGGGGCCCCACTTTGTGAGCTTGGATGATACAGCTTAGCTCTCCAGCTTTTGGGGTGAGGCCCTCACTCTCCTGGTACACCTCCCCTAGCTGTTGTGACACCTTTTGATCAAGGGCTAGACCAGGGCTCTGTCCATCTGCTAGAATGGAGGGTCTGATTCTTTTGCCCTGACCCTCAACTTTACCAAGCATGATGTCCTCCTCTAGGAGAGATTCCCAAACCCACTACCACCAAGTTAACTCTAAGTCATAGTAACCCTACAGGACAGAGGAAACTGGTTCCTAGAATTTCCAAGATTGTAAATATTTATGGGAGCAGACAGCCCTGTATTCCAAAGAACAGCTGGTGAGTTAAATTGAATGTTTAACCACTGCATCACTAGAAGAGATTGAAGGGCTCTCTGGACTGCTAAGTACAAGACTGGCAGTTCAAACTTATCAGCTACTCGGAGGAAGAAAGATGAAGTTTTCTGGTCTGTAAAGATTCACAGCCTTTGAAACCCTATAAAGGGTTATTATGACTCAATGGAAGTGGGTTTTGTTTTGATTTTTTTTTTTTTTTCATGTGGTGCAAAGGAGCTCTGGTGGCATGGGTTAAGCATTGAGCTGCTCACTGAAAAATTATTGGTTTGAACCCATCAGCTGCTCCAAGGGAAAAAGACCCCTGTCTGCTACCACAAAGATTGACAGCCTTGGAAATCCTGTGGAGTAGATATATAGAGTCACTAGAGAAGTCACTATGGAAAATATGGCCTTGGTGATAGAAATGCTGCTGGAGAACGCATGATAGAATTCTGAAAAACCAATTATTTATCCATTTCAAATACCTTCTTTAGACAGCATAAGAGATAACTATACACATGGACCTCACCAGATGGAATACACAGAAATCAAATTGACTACGCCTGCGGAAAGAAACGATGGAAAACTCAATATCATTATTCAAAACAAGGCCAGGGGCAGACTGTGGAACAGACCAGCAATTACTCATATGCAAATTCAAACTGAAGCTGAAGAAAATGAAAACAAGGCCACGAGAGCCAAAATATGACCTTGAATATATCCCACCTGAATTTAGATATCATCTGAAGAACAGATTTAATACATTAAACGCTAAAGACCAAAGACCAGAAGAGTTGTGGGATGACATCAAGAACATTATACATGAAGAAAGCAAAAAGCCATTAAGAAGACAAGAAAAAAGGAAAAGGTCAAAATGGATGTCAGAAGAGACACTGAAACTTGCTCTCCAGCATAGAGATGCTAAAGCAAATAGAAGAAGTGAGGTAAAAGCTAATTTCAAAGATCGGCTTGAGAAGATAAAGCCAAATATTACAACAAGATGTCCAAAGATCTGGAATCAGAAAACCAAAAAGGAAGAGCATGCTCAGCATTTCTCAAGCTGGGGGAATGGAAGAAAAAAATCAAGCCTCGATTTTCGTTATTGAAAGATTTTCTGGGCCAATTATTGAATGATGTAGAAAGCATCAAGAGAAGATGGAAGGAATACACAGAGTCGCTGTACCAAAAGAAAATGGTTAATGTTCAACCGTTTCAAGATCAAGAGCCAAAGGGAACCAAGACCAAAAATAAAAACAGGGCAGTACTCACACTTGCTGAACACCTACTAAATGCCTGACACTGGGCCAACAATTTACACAGTATTTGCTAGGGGACAACAATTCCATCAAGCAGGTCATCTTGTTTTTCAGAGGAGACTGAGGTTCAGAGAAGCTTAAGGCACTAACACTAGCTCTTAGTCACACTGCTGTTATATAAAGATTCAAAGCCCGTCTCCCCAATGGTGGGGAGGTGGCTGCCTGAAGTCATACATGGCTGCAAAAGCCACAAGGAATGTGAGGAAGCCTCATGTGGAGCCACTCATCTGATACCTGGGCAGGGGGAGGGAAAGTTGGGGGAAGAGTCCGGACATTTCCCAGGTCACGGGATGGGCTTTCTACAGCTCTCGTCCATGCTTCTGGGAAATAGGCAGAGAAAAGGCGGGCAAAGCGTGTTTGATAAGTTATGAATGGGAAGAACGTATTTGTAGAACTCATTGTTATATCCACGGAACCCAGCACGCCCGGTACAGCCAATCGCTGCCCACAGGCTATTTTAAAATCTTTCCTGGTTTAGCTAATAGGCAAGCGGCTGTTGCTGTCCCTGCTCTGGCGCCAGCCAATCAGCCTGCCGTTATGCTAATGAGCCAGGGGCCCGCCCCGTAGCCCGTCACCCTGTTAAAGATGGAGCCAGCGGAGCCCTAGAGCCACGAGGTTCCAGCTTGTCCGCTCTGTGACCGCCCCAGGACCACTAGGCTAGCTCATGGAGGCAGATGGCCAGGCAGGACCCTGGCTCCTGCTTATTTCCCGCGTCCTGCCTGGAACTGAGGTGGAAGGAATGTCTGACCAAGTGAGTAGCTGGGTCTGGGGTGGGTGGGAGTCGTGGACAGAATGTTCAGTTCCCTGCGGGACTGTGGGAAAAGGCGCCGCAGGATTTATCTCCTTTTCTGGCACCTCCTCTGAGGTGGGCCCCCTGGAAGTGCTGGGCTGCACTTTGGACCACCGGGCATTCGAATCTGCGTTAAGAAAGAACACAGTGCTCAAGAAAGGGGTCGGTCATGGGGGCATGAGTCCGGCAAGGGTATGTGGCTGCAGGATGGATTTGCCGTTTCCCCACTAGGACAGCGCACAGAGTCTGGGTACGAGGTCATCGGGCTGTATGCACCCCTATCCCGGACTTGGACAGCCACGGGAGCTCGGTGGCTAGTCTTTGTGCGTGGGTGACTCCGCCCCCATCTGGCCCATCCTATCCCGCCCGGGACTGAGCTGCCCCCACGAGAAACTGGCCCAGGACCCCTTGTAATCGCAATCCTGAACGTGCTGGCATGGGTCCCTGAAAGAACAGCACTTGTTCACCTTTGGCCGATATCTCCAGGACGCAGCCCACCTTGGTTGAGCTTACCGCTCTGCCTTTATTGGGGGAGCTGGATACCCCACTTTCTGGCTGCAAGCGCTCTGACGAGGTTGCACTACTGTGCGCTGTGAAGCAGTGCAATAATATTGTCAAAGCATCTGGGACCAGCCTTGGGGATACCCATCCCCAGCAACTTCCTCCTCCCCCTCTACAGCTCAGGCCCCCTAGGACTTGCAGGCCTTTCCCTCCCCCTGCCCAACACATTCTCTTCTCATTGGAAACTAAAGATCTTGCTTCCACCCTTCAGAGAGCACTCTTCCCCCTTGGTCCACTCCCTCAAGCCAGCCCTTGGGATCTGGACTGCCACTGGCCACCGCTCTCTGGCAGGCCTGCCCGACACTCTTTCCCTGTTGCACTCCTGTGGGCCACTGGAAAGCAGTGCAATGATGAAAGGGCATTGGTCAGGCCCAGGCCCGCCCACAGTGTCTGGGACTGAGAGAGTTTTGCTGTTTTACCACACTTTCCAGCTGGGGAAATGGAAGGACCCAGATGGTAAGTGCCTGGACTGGTTGCGCTTCAGGGTGTACAGAGCTAGGTGGTTCCTCCAGGTTGACTCCAAGCTCTCTGTCTGGGCTGTGGTTGCGTGGACACCAAAAACCCCACTGCCATCTATCTGATTGTGACTCATAGCAGCCCTATGTACCGTTTCTGAGATTATAAATCTTTATGAGAGCAGAAAGCCTCCCCTTTCTCCCCTGGAGCAGCTGGTGGATTCGAACTGAAGGCACTCTTTCCAGCTCTCCAGTTAAGACTGATGCTCCAGGACAGACAGGGCCTTGTGGAGAAATAGACCTAAAATACCTCCTGCTGCCAAGTTGATTCCAACTCACTGTGACCTGTCTTAGGCTGGATTCGTTAGAGAAACAGTCAGTGAAGCTTACATGAGGGTGAGAAAGAAGTTACCTGCATTCTGATTGTAGAATTTAATCAACTTTTAGAAAAGACAAATATGTCATTTTTCAATATAATCTCCTTGCTTACAATACACTTTCTCAATCTGTCAACAAACTTTCATATTCCCTTATTAGAAACTGTTTTAAGCTGAGCGGCGAGCCACGAAGGCACCACTGTCTTCTCTTCTTCATCAGAGGTGAATCTTTGTCCTCGAAGGACTGCTTTCAGGGCACCAAACAGTGAAAGTCTGATAGAGCAAGATTAGTACTATAGGGACAATGCTTTAACACCTTAAAACAAAGTTTTTGCAGGGTGTCAAAGTGTGGGCAGAAGTTTGCGTATATTGTCATGCAAGCTCACAACACCCTTAGATAGTAGTTCTCTGCGTTTAATCTGAAGTTTAGGCTTCAGCTCTTCAGTGAGCATCTCACGGTAATGAGCACTGTTGATGACTGAACTTTTCTCCTGATAGTGTTCCAATACTGGCTCTTGAGAATCCCAGAAAACTGTAAGCATCAATTTTCCAGCTGATGGTTGACTTTTGAACTTTTTCTTGGTTGGTGATTAAGGATGTTTCCATTCTATACTCTGCTGTTTACTCTCAGGCTTGTAGTAATGAATCCATGTCTCGTCACCTACTGGTAACTATTTTTTAAAATAAACTTTTACCTTCCTTTGAGTATTGGCCTAAATTTTGTTGCAGATGTCCAAACGCTTCTGTTTATGCTCTTCCATGAGTTATTTTGGTACCCATCTTGCACAAACTTATCGAAACCCAAGTCTGTCGTAGATTATATCATAGGCAGAGCCATGGGTGATTTGCAAATAATTTGCCACATAATCTCATCTATTTGACAGAATTATTTCACATACATGCTCAATGTTGTCATCAGCCTTGGATGTGGATGGGCATTTTAATATCATTAGAGTGCAAATAAGTTTTGGCTCACCCTAGTATCGATTTGAACTGCAAGGTCTGCAGTTCAAACTCACTAGCTGCTCCTTGGACACCCTATACAGGATGGCTATGAGTCAGAACCAATTCAATGGCACTTAACAATAACAGTATGAAGAGAAGTTATATCAAGGAAATGGCTCACACAGTTGTGTTGTTGTTGTTAGGTGCTGTTGAATCAATTCTGACTCAGTGTCCCTATGCATAGCAGAATGAAACACTGTTTGGTCCTGTGCCATCTGCACAATTGTTGTGTTTAAGCTCATGGTTGCAGCCTCTGTCAATCCATCTTGTTGGAGTCTTCCTCTATTTCATTGACCCTCCACTTTTCTAAGCATAATGTCCTTCTCCATGGACTGGCCCCTCATGCTGTTCAAAGTATAAGAGATGAAGTCTTACCATCCTCACTTCTAAGTAACATTCTGGCTATACTTCCAACACAGATTTGTTTATTCTCTGGTAGTCCATGGTACTTTCAGTATTCTTCACCAACACCATAATTAGAATGTATCAACTCTTCTAAGGCCTATCTTATTTATTGTCCAGTTTTTACACTCACATGCATATGAGGTGGTGGAAAATACCATAGCTTTGGTCAAGTGCACCTTAGTCCTCAAACTGACATCTTTGCTCTTGAGCAAAGAGATTAAACAGATCTTTTGATTTGTTGACTGCTGCTTCCATGAGCATTGATTGTGAATCCAAGCAAAATGAAGTCTTTGACAACTTCTCATCTTTTCTCCATTTTCTTATTGTTATTAGGTGCCACCAACTCAGTACTGACTCATAGTAACCCTTTGCACAACAAAACAAAACACTGCCCAGTCCTGGGCCAACCTCATAATCACTGCTATGTTTGAAACCATTGCTACTACCACTGTACCAAACCATCTCATTGGGGATCTTCATCTTATTCTCCTACCAAAGATGATATCCTTTTCCAGGGACTGGTCCCTCCTGATAATATGTCCAAAGTATGAGAGATGAAGTCTGGTCATCTGGCTTTCAAAGAACATTCTAGCTGTACTTTTCAAAACTGATTTGCTGTTCTTTTTGGCAGTCCATGGTACTTTTAATGTTTTCCTCCAACACCATAACTCAAATTCATCAATTCTTATATAGTCCTCCTTTTTCACTGCCCAACTTTCCCATGCATATGAGGTTATTGAAAATACCATGGCTTGGATCAGGTGCTCCTTAGTCCTCAAACTGACATTTTTGCTCTGAAGAAGTCTTGTGCAGTAGATTTGCACAAGGCAATAAGTCATTTTATTTTTGATTGTTGCTTCCATGAATGTTGATGGTTGATTTGAGCAAAATGAAGTCTTTAACAACTTATATCTATGTTATTTATTGATTCAGTGGTGAGAGTTTTTGTTTAAGTGCTTTTCACCTTCAGCAGACAAGGTTGTATCATCTGCATATTGCAGGTTGTTAATGAGTCTTCCTTCAAACTGATACCACATTTTTTCCATATAATCCATTTCTCAGATTATTTGTTCAGCATACAGATTGAAAAAGTATGGTGAAAGAATACAACCCTGGTGCATACCTTTCTTAATTTTAAACCATTCCCTTGTTTTGTTCCAGTGACTGCTTCTTGGTCTATGTCCAGGGGCCTCATGAGCACAATTATATGTTCTGGAATACTCATACTTCTCAATGTTCTCCATAGCTTGTCATGATCCATATAATTGAAAGCCTTTGCAAGTCCAGAGAACTGCAGGTTGGATGAAGAACCAGATGCAGTGTCCAGACCCAACATAAAACCACAAGCTCTACTTGCCCAGCATATTGGAAATAGGCCACATCCCTGAGGAAACTTCCTTTCAATTGATTGGCTGTTCATAGCATAACTACTCATAATGTTGATTACATTATATTTGAACTCATTGTGGGAGGATGACTACATCTTAACTGCCAAACCACTGAGAATTATGGCCCAGGCAAGTTGACACAAAGCTTAACTGTCACATGACCCTATGGAACAGAATGGTGGTGGTTGGTGGCTGTGTGTTATGGAGTCAGTTCCAACTCATACTGACACTGTATAGAGTTGCCAAGGCTGTAAATCTTTATGGGAACAGAAAGCCTCATCTTTCTTCCATGGAACAGCTG
>NW_006408858.1:53530-57846 GCF_000296735.1 Chrysochloris asiatica | reverse complement strand
ATCTGGCAATAGACCTTCCAAAGATTTGCTGTTGTTGTTAAATGCCCTGGAGTCAGTTCCAATTCATAGTGACCCTGTATAGGGTTTCCCTGGTTATAAATCTTTGGGGGAGCAGAAAGCCTCATCTTTCTCTTGAGGAACAGCTGGTGAGCTCATAATGCCAAACTTGTGGTTTGCAATCCAGGTTTATCCTATGTAGCTTGTTTGCTCCCAGAAATTACTGTCATTGAAAGTCCTGTGCAGCACAGTTTTATTCTGACACACATAAGGTGACCCTGAGTTAGAATCAGCTTCATGATAGCTGGGGGATTTTATTTGTTTGTTTTTAACTAAAGTGGAGGGTCAGTCAGGGCCTGGTTCAGGCCCAACTGATCACTGAGGTGAAACAACAAAACAAAAAACCTATGGCCATTGAGTTGATTCAGACTCATAACAACCCTACAGGACAGAGTAGACCTGCTCCATAAGGTTTTCTGAAGCTGTAAATCATTACAGGAGCAGACGAGACTGCCCATCTTCCTCCTGTTAAGCAGCTAGTGTAGGGATGGGGAACTTTTTTTCTGCCAAGGGCCATGTGGACATGTATAACATCATTTGTGAGCCATATAAAATTATCAACTTAAAAATTAGCCTGCTAAGACCTGGGGACTTCTGGGCCCAGAGTCAGTGACATAGCCACAGATGACTAGAATGGAGAGTGAAACATCCAGCTGATAAGAAGAGAGGGCATATACACAAGAACACCCACACTTGAAGATAATACCCACTTGACCTGGCTTCAATGGCTGGATGATCAGAACTCAACTAGAAGAAGAAAAAAGAGGGAAAAAAGAGTAATCTGATACAATTTGATGAGCTTGACATACACCTATAGATGCAATAGCTCAAAAGAGGGAACAAATCTTTACAGTGAGGATCATTCCCACCCCCTCAATACACAGGGTAGACAAGGATGGGCAACTTGGACATTGGCTAACCAAAATGGGGGAGGTTTACAAAGGCAAGAAGTGATTGGCATAAAAGTTTTCAAGAAGGAGCCTAAATCCAGAAGGCATAGGAATAGGTAGAATCTCTACTGAGTAATATCCAATTTGTCTGGGTGGGGCTGATGAAAGGAGATGGGGATGGCACTCATATGGCACAATAGTGAATAATTGCTATCAGGACTGACTGTGAGAGTTGCAAATGTAAAGGTAGATATTTTGTATCAAAAGGAGAGGAGTGGTTGACTTTGCAGTCCAGGAGTGGAGATCCCTGGGACCATCAAGGGAGAAGAGCAGAGTACAGGACCTAGAGAAACAGTGACACCAGAGATGGAGGAAAGATTGAGCGGCTGGGGACTCTAGACACAGAGAGGGAGAGGGACTGTGTGCTGATGACCAGGGGGCAGTCTTGTAGGGTATACCCTTTGGTTGGCAATGAAACAACATACGATAGGATGAATGTAAAGCTAATGTTCTCCCATGTAAACTATTGCATAATTCACAACAAAACTTTTTTTTTCCCAGCCTTCTACCAAAAATGAGGGGATAATAAAGGCACGAAGTGACTGACTTACAAGTTTTTAAGGGAATTTAGTTTAAGTGTGTGTGTGGAAAGACAGAGTCCTCACTGAATAGTTTTCATCTTGTCTAGATAGTCTGGTAAAAAGAGATGGGAATAAGATTCTTATGATTCAATAGTGAGTAATTGTTATCATGACTAATTGCGACTGTCACAACTGTAAAGGTAGAAGTTTTGTAACAAAAAGGAGGGAGTAGTTAATCTTACAGTCCAGAAACAGAGGACCCTAGGACCACCAAGGGAGAAGAGCACAAGTGGAATGAGGGACCCTATCCAGAGAAGCAGTGACACCAGAGATGGAGGCAGAGATGGGCATATGGAGAGAGGGAGCAGCTGAGGACTCTAGATTCATGGAAAAAGAGAGACTGAGTGCTGATGGTCAGGAGGTAGGCGTGCAGAATGTGCCCTTTGGTTGTTTAAATTGTATACTCCTTAGTGTTTTTGTATATATCTCCCCATTCCCCCCCCCAAAAGAAGCAACAAAAAACAGAGGGATTGGAAGCAAATACTGTTGAATAATGATACACAGAGGAGATTGTAATCATTGCAATGAAATGATGGTATAAAGCCAATGTTCTCCCATGTAAATTATCACTCAGTTCACAAGAAAAAAAAAAAATTAGCCTGCTATATTTGGTCAAACATTTAATTAACTTGGAAGACCTCCAGCAAGATGGATTGGTAAAGTGGCAGCGTCAATGGGCTCAAGTGTGGCAACGATTGTGAGATTGACCCAAGATCAAGCAGTGTTACGTTCTGTTGTACATAGGGTCGCTATGAGTTGGTATCGACTCGATGGTACCTAACAACAACAATGTGATAGCTGAGGAACTCTAGTAGCGTAGTGGCTATGAGTTGGGCTGCTAACTTCAACAACTACCAGCTGTTCCATGAGAGAAAGATGAGGCTTTCTGCTCCTATAAAGATTACAGCCTCGGAAACCCTGTACAGGGTCGCTATGAATTGGAACCAACTCCACGGTACACCACTACCACCAATGTGATTAATGCAGGTTAATGTGCTGGACTGCAAAATCACTTGCTCCTCAGAAACCCTATACAGGGTCGCAATGGTTCAGAACTGACTCAATAGCACTTAACAACAACAACAACCAACAATGTGATAGCTGGAACTGTGGTTGCCTGCAGACTGGACAGTCCCCAAACCCTGAACGAGTAGGTTAGAACCATCATCAGTTTGGTTAACAGCCCAGTGTTCAACCTACTGCACCACTAGGGCTCTTGAACCAGACTCAGTTCTCCTTAAAGTCTTGAGTGTGTCTAGGCCCCGACAAGAATGTTCTCCTGGGTAGGGGTCTGGGGGAAGGTAAAAGAAGTCACTCAGGCAGGCGGGCCCTGCAGTATTCATCCACCTCTGGGTCAGCATAAGTGGCAATATCTGGGGTGAACTTGAGGTATGGAACTTGCAGGTTGTGCCCACAAACCATGCCAGCTTGTTCTCTTGCAGGGAGATATACCCTGGCCTGCAAGATGGACTGGAGTACTCAGAATGCTCTTGATCCCAGATGGAATGGGGATGAGTTTGAGCTCAATGTCCAAGAAGCCTGATCACCTCCACTATCAGACCCAGAACTCCTATCCACTCAGGACGTAAAATGATGAAAAAGTCTTCCACAAAGTGACCAGTGACAACCATTCAAAACTGTTCCTTGGAGGTAGAAGGCCTGGTACCATGGGAAGGGTGAAATGTAATGTCTTGGTTATCTAGTGCTGCTATAACAGAAATACTACAGATAGATGGTTTTAACAAACAGAAATTTATTTGCTCATAGTTTAGGAAGCTAGAAATCCAACTCAGAGTGCCAGCTCTGGAGAAAGTCCCTTGTATCCTTTCAGCATCTTTAGGCCCAGCATTCCTTGGAGATCTCGATATATCTTGGCATCAGTCTTTCCTTGGATCTAGGAATGTCACAGTACGGGAACCCAGGTCCAAAGGACACATTCTACTCCTGACTCTATTACTCATTGGGCTGCTAACTTCAAGGTCAGCAGTTTGAGACTACCAGATGTTCTGCGAGAGAAAGATGAGGCTTTCTGCTCCCATAAAGATTTGTAGCCTTGGAAACCCTGTGCAGGGTTACTATGAGTCGGAACCAACTCCACTACTTAACAACAACAGCAACTCTTTTATCTTTGTAAGATAAAAGATGTTGTATGCCATACCCCTGTAAATTTCCTTACATTAGATCAAGGTTATGATGGGATTAAGGGTGTTGCAGCCACCCTTAATCCTTTTTTTTTAATTCAAACATACCAATATTCACGAAGATAACACAGGACCTGTTTTACAAATACATAAGGTTACCATACATTGGAGCTAACTTACAGACATATTGACAACAAAAGAAACATGGATTTAAAGACATTTCAGAAATTCATAGTCATCTTTAAAAATGAAACAAAGCAAGATATTATTGCAAAAATACTGCAGCAACAGCAAAATTTTTGTTAAAAAATCACACAAAATCTTTCTATCTTAAAAAAAAAATCTCATGTTTCTTAGTCAAAATGCACTCATGGTTTTTTTTTACTTTTGAAAAATTCTTTTTTTTTTTACTTTTATTTTTTTAAATGTTTTATTGTGAATTATATGGTAGTTTACATGAGAGAACTTTAGTTTTACATTCATTCCATGGTATATCATCTCATTGCCATGGTTCCAATCCCCTCCATGCATCATCAACCAGCCAAAGGCTATATCCTAGAAACCCACCCCCTACGCTCCCCTCCCCA
>NW_006408858.1:48422-50124 GCF_000296735.1 Chrysochloris asiatica | reverse complement strand
TCCTAATGTCCTTTTCAACCCTGTCGTTTTTGGTATATAGGAATCCAACTGATTTTTGTATGTTGATCTTATACCCTGCCACTTTGCTAAATCTTCCAATGAGGTCTAGTAGCTTTTTTACTGAGTCTTTGGGTTCCACCCTTAATCCTTTTATTGGTATATCACATCATGGGGGATCATCACATAATTGGTATATTACATCATCACAACTGCTAAACCAGTAAAAATGATGGCTCAGCCAATCCTACGCATATCTTTTGGGACATTATTCCATCCATATAAGTCCTGGTGTGGTTCCATAGGATAAGCAATAGACCAAAAGGTCGATTTGAACCAAAAGGCCGATGGTTCAAACTCACCAACCACTCTTCAGAAACCTATACAGGGTCACTATGAGTCAGAATCAACTCAACAGCAGTTAACAACAACAAAATTCCATCCATGACATGTTTCTATCCTCTGCCCAATACAACTCCTTGATTCTAGGGGTTGTGGCTGGAGGTATCTGCTCCTTACCCTATGCAGGTTCTATACCCACTGGCTGGAAGTCCCCATGTCCAGGGAGGCGTGTGAACCCCAGAGCTTTCTGGTAGAAACCATCCATGGGCCATTCCGCATCACTTGAATATCCCTCCTGCAGAATTTATTGGATCACAATCTGTTCCTGTGGTTGAAATCCCAATTATACTGGGCAGGGATAGAGCAGTACGTTTTTTAAAACCATGAATAAATGTATAATGTGTGAATATTATGATCAGCATAATATAGGGTTTCCAAAGCTATAATCTTTATAAAAGCAAACTTCACATGTTTCTCCCACAGTGACATCCTTTAGTAACTCACCTATATCGACAGTTAGATCTGAAAAGAAGGCCCCAAAAGACGGGCTTTGCCCTTTTCCCATGGATGCTTATTACAATCCCATTTCAAGGGAGTAATGCAAAATTCTGTATAATTATTTTTATAATGACATTCTATTCATTGCTGGGTTTATATGCTGTCTACTTGTTCTCCAAGCCATATTACAGGTATTTTTCAGCTAGACAGCTCTTCTTCTACATGTTTATTAATGCTATTTTGTGTTCCCCAGGCTTAACTGGTGGTGGTTGCCAAATTTTTCACAAAACCAGCATTTTGTGAGTTCACCATCAGCCATACCACAGAATACCAGGCAAAGCAGATCCAGGGCAGAGCTCCAAAAATTGGAACCACATAGCTAGGAATATTTTAAAAGCTTGAAGGCTTATAGCTAGTGGAACTTGAACCTGAAGTAAGAAATCGCTTACTTTTGAATCTGCCGGGCTCGGAGGCCTCGAGCTGACATCTTGGGCAAGACCAAACTGCAAGACCAAGAGGGGGAGCAGAAACACCACGGAAATACGCCACGGGAACCTTGGAGCAAAGGTTGACAATACACTTTGTCGATTTTGCCTTGTTCTGATTTTCTTTTTCTTTTTTGGTATCTGAACATTGGCCACCCAACTGTTTGCGCATCTCCATTCTGGTGACTGGGGGGAGGGTGCCTGAGCAAGTGGACACTCCCCATCCTCACCACTGGTGGGTTCTTCTGCCATGCATACACACAAATACTCAGCTGAAGAGCAGGCCTGAACATTGTTGTTTTTTTAAATACAGGAAAGGGCAGGACAGGGATGTAGAGAGGCAAAGAGAGTTTAAAAACAAAACAGGCTGAAAATTAAAT
>NW_006408858.1:46072-47091 GCF_000296735.1 Chrysochloris asiatica | reverse complement strand
AAGTGTTACATACAAAGGCAAATCAGATTAAGCTTGGATCTCTCAGCAGAAACCAAGGAAACAAGAAGCCAATAAGGAGACATATATAAAACCCTGAAAGACAAAAATTGACAATCAAGAATCCTTTATCTAGTAAAGCTATCAATCAAATATAACGATGTAATCAAAACATTCCAGGATAAACAGAAGCTAAGGGATTTTGCCAAAGCCAACGCTACACTACAGAATATCCTAAAGGGAGTTCTGTGGACTGAGAACCAACAAGAAGAGACAACAACCAGAGATTGACATACGTGGCAGCACCTCCCAGAATTAAATAGACAGAAGGAAGAGTCGAGAACAGAACAAAACTATAAAAACAAACTCAGAAAATCTGGGAAGTCAGTCTATGATCAAAACGATTACAATGTAAAAGAAGGTAACACATAGGAACAGAGATCCAGATGGTGAAAAGGTCAGGTAGATTAAAGAATTAAATAGACTGCACTAAATGGAGAGAAAAGTTAATGGACTATAAGGCAACCTTAAGGAAACTTCACACTTCACAACATACCAAGAAAAGGAAAATCCAAGAAGAACATGCAAACATTAAAACTATGAGGAAACTCACAAGAAAGAACACAAAAATCATGAACTCAACAAAGGAAGACAGAACAAAGAAACGAGCAACACCACAAAAAAACAAACATAATGACAGCAATTAATCCATACCTACTGATAATTACACTGAATGTAAACAGATTAAATGCACCTGTTAGGAGATGGAGAGTGGCAGAATGGATAAGAAAACAAGATCCTCCCATATGTTTGCAAAAGACACACCTCACACACAGAGACAAAAACAGATTAAATGTCAAGGGATGGGAAAAATATATACCAAGCTAATTGCAATGAAAAGCGAAAAGGAGTGGCAGTACTAATCTCTGATAAAATAAACTTTAAGGCAAAAAATAGCATGATAGGTAAAGATGAATATGTTCTCATGATTAAAGGGACAATTGAACAAGATGAAATAACCA
>NW_006408858.1:43888-45542 GCF_000296735.1 Chrysochloris asiatica | reverse complement strand
AAAAGACCAACAGAGGGAACCTGCAGCCACCAAAAGAAAAGAAATAATAAAGATTAGAGCAGAAATAAATGACATAGATAACAGAAAAACTATAGAAAGAATCAACAGGACAAGAAGCTGGTTCTTTTAAAGGATTAACAAAATCCTATATGTAGAAAACCCCAAAGACTCAGTAAAAAAGTTACTAGACCTAATTGGAAGATTCAGCAAAGTAGCAGGATATAAGATCAACATACAAAATTCAGTTGGATTCGTCTATACTAAAAACGACAGCATTGAAATGAACATCAGGAAAGCAATACCATTTACAATAGCCACCCAAACGATGAAATATCTCGGAATAAATGTAACCAGACAAACAAAGGACTTATACAAAGAAAACTACAAAACACTACTACAAGAAACTCCAAAAGAGACCTACAAAAATGGAAGAATGTACCATATGCTCCTGGATAGGAAGACTTAACATTGTGAAAATTTCAATACTGCCGAAAGCAATTTACACATATAATGCAATCCCAATCCAGATTCCAACAACATTCTTCAAAGAGGTGGAAGAAACAATTACAAACTTTATATGGAAAGGAAAGAGACCCAGGATAAGCAAAGCACTGCTTAAGAATAAGAATAAGGTTGGAGGCCTGTCACTCCCCGACTTCAACATTTACTACATGGCTACAGTGGTCAAAACAGCTTGGTATTGGTACAATGAAAGATACATGAATCAATGGAACAAAATAGAGAATCCAGAAATTAACACATCTACATACAGTCAACTGATTTTTGACAAAATGCCTAAATATATCACATGGCAAAGGAATAGTCTTTTCAACAGATGGTGCTGGCAGAACTGGAAAGTGACATGCAAAAGATTAAAACAAGACCTTCATCTCACGCCTTATATACAAAAACAACATGGATTAAAGACCTAAATGTGAATCCCAGAATTATGAAGGCCATCAATGAAAAAATAGGGACAAATGTGAGGACAATAATTCAGGTAATACACAGACTACCAAACATTTTGAAAAGTACACAAACAAAAATAGACAAAATAGATGAGTGGGACATACTAAAAATTAAAAACTTATGCATCAAAATATCTCACCAGAAGAGTAAAAAGGGAACCCACAGAATGGGAAAAAATCTCTTGCAGTGACACATCAGACAAGGGACTTATTTCTAAAATATATAGAAAACTACAACACCTCTACTAGAAAAAGACAAATAACCCAATTAAAAAATGGGCACAGAACATGAACAGACACTTCAACCAAGGAGGAGATTCAGGCAGCCGACAAACATATGAAGAAATGTTCACAATCACTAGCCATTAGAGAGATGCAAATCAAAACAACAATGAGCTATTATTTCACACCAGCAATAACAGCAAAGATAAAAAAAAGTAGAGGACAAAAATGCTGGCAGGGATGTGGAGAGACTGGGACACTCCTGCATTGCTGGTGGGACTGCAAAATGGTCCAACCTCTCTTCCTCAGAAGGTTGGAAATAGAAATACCTTATGACCCAGCAATTCCTCTACCCACAAGAAATACGAGCCATAACACACCAATGTTCATAGCATCACTATTTACAATAGCAAAAAATGGAGACAGCCAAAGTGCCCATCAACTGAAGAATGGATAAACAAACT
>NW_006408858.1:42761-43393 GCF_000296735.1 Chrysochloris asiatica | reverse complement strand
GAGAACAATTAGACAGGTCTCAATGGGCTAAGTGAGACAGAGGTAAATAATGATATATGCACAACTTGAGAACAACAGAGTTCTGCGATACAGAGCTCAAGCCATGGTTGGAATGTGGAAAAGGGGGAAACAATATTAAGATGCTTGGCTGTCAAAAAAAAAGAAAAAGAGAGAGAAATACTGCACAGGACCACTACTGTAAAAGACTAAGAAAAAGAACCTATAATAAAGGGGTGGTGGGATTCTTTGCTGGTTTCTGGGATGTGGGGAGTGGCATGAGGTGAGGAAGGTGGAGCAGGGAATACACACAGGATAGTTTGGGTGCTGGGGAGGGGGGCGATATACAAGAAGGGGAAGGGGAATGGAAGAACAAAGCGGATGGGAAAACAATTAGGCAGGTTTGCATGGGCTAAATGGGACAAAGGTAAATAATGATGTATGCACAACCTTGGAACACAGGGCTCTGGGATACAGAGATTGAGACATGGTTGGAATGGGCAAAAGGGGGAAATAATGTTAAGATGCTTGGCTCTCTTTTGAATCTTGGTTTTCCTTTTAATATAATATAAAACAGACACTTGAGGGGGAGAGAGGAAAAGCCAGAAATATCACCATAGAAAGCTTGTAAGTCC
>NW_006408858.1:35125-42328 GCF_000296735.1 Chrysochloris asiatica | reverse complement strand
TGGCCAGCAGTGTGGCAAGACCTGGGGACTCTTGGGCCCAGAGTCAGTGACATAGCCACAGAGGACTAGAGTGGAGAGTGAAGCATCCAGCTGTTAAGAAGAGAGGGCCTATGCCCAAGAACAGTCACACTTTCAGATAATACCCACTTGACCTAGCTTCAATGACTGGATGATTGTGGGAGTCCAGCTCACGCAGAGTTGTGGGACACGAGAGGAGACGCGGAGTCGAAGAAAATGAAAGCAATTGAGAGCCTTTGCTTAGTTGGCTAAAGCGGTCTCTCTTTCTCTGTCTGCTTGTTCTTCCGGCCCGGCTCAGCAAGTCTTTATTTTTTATACTTAAAACTACACAGTACATAATGAATTGACACTTTGATCTTTTCTTGAATTATTACAGTTTATCACATTTCTTGCACCTGGTCATTAGACAACTTTGACAAAAGTATTTCTGTGATGTTCAAACTGACTTTCATCTCCTTTCCCAGTATGTGATAAATTGTTTTTTCTTGTTTCCACTAAAAGATTAAGTCAAACTTTAAACTAATCATTTCCACTTATCAGACTCCTGATTACATTTTCTTAGTAACATAAGTTTCTATTAATCACCAATGCTTGCACTACCTTATTATTTCTACTAACTAATTATCAATCTTCTATCCTACATAATGTACTACTATTTTCATAGTAAAAAGTATTACTAATATCTACTTATTTATTTTTCTAAAGTATTCATTAAATTGCTTGATAACAATGTTTTGAAGCTGTGTGGCATAAAGCCCAACCTGCCTAATTGCTGCAGGAAATGTAGATTATCAAGTTAAAACTACCTTTCACTTAGGTTCATTATTTTCTGCCTATTTACGCAGGTGCTTGTATGTAGGGGTTTGTGAATTCTGGCTGGTGACTGATTGTGGTGAGGTCTAAAGGGGTAGGTCAGCTTGACTTTAATTTTTGCGGTCTCACAAATGCAGTTACTTTGTACTTAGGATTTCTGTGAAAGGGAGTAATTTATACAATTCTCTTTGAATTCAGGCTACTGATGTTGAGATAATTGTTTTTTCCCAAGGTTTGTAGAGCTCACAGTAAAAGCTGTGAATATGGCAATATTATACATTTTCACAAGTGAATTCAGAGTTAACTTGAAGGGAAGATAGAAGCCAGTTGTTTGAGAGTCATCTGCTGTGCATGAGTCTCTCTTTCTCTCTGGGACTGTGTCAAACAGAGGAAGTTAAGCCACTTCCCGCAGATGATCAGAGCCCATCTAGAAGAAGACAGAAGAGATAAAAAAAAAGAGTAATCTGATACAATTTGATGAACTTGACCTACACCTATGGATGCAGTAGCTCAAAAGAGGGAACAAATCTTTACAGCAAGGATCTTCCATACACAGAGTAGACAAGGATGGGCAACTTGGATATTGGCTACCCAAAATGGGAGAGGGGGACTACAATGGCCAAAAGTGACTGGCTTACAAACTTTCAAGAGGGAACCTAGATCCAGAGGGTGTGGAGGAAGGTAGAATCTGTGTAAGCAGGGCTGTTGAAAGGAAATACGGATAGGTGTCTTGTGATACAATAGTGAATGATTGTTATCAGGACTGATTGTGTGGGTTGGAAATGTAAAAGTAGATGTTTTGTAGCAAGGAAAGGACTGATTAACTTTTCAGTCTAGGAATGGAGGTCCCTGGGACCATCAAGGGAGAAGAGCACAGAGCGGGACCCTACCCAAAGAAGCCGTGACTCTAGAGATGGAGGCAGAGACTATGATGTGGAGAGATGGAGCAGCTGAGGATTTTAGACCCAGAGAGGGAGAGGGGCTGTGTGCTGAGGACTGGGGGCAGGCTTGCAGGTTATACCCTTTGGTTGTTTGATGATGCATGGAAGGAATTGTAACCATGGCAATGAAACAATATGTGATAGGATGAATGTAAAACCTATGTTCTCCCATGTAAACTATCACATAATTCACAATTAAACATTAAAAAAAACCAAAAACAGCTTTTTGTACAAGCTCATGTAATACAACAGTTACTGCAGCAAAAATAGCACCAGGGGAAATTATACCCACAATTAGTGCTACTATAAACTTTCGGGAGCAATGTAATGTTTTTTGAAAAGCAACCCTAATGATTTGCCAGGATTGGAGTTGATTCCCACCTTTAGGAGAGGTTAACTGTAATCCAATTCCAGTCATCCTGATTAAAGGAATTACAGTTTTGTTTCAGGATATATATATATATATAATGTTTTATTGTGTATTGTGTGATAGTTTACATGGGGGAATATTAGTTTTACATTCATTCTATCATACATCGTTTCATTGCCATAGTTACCATCCCGTCCATGCATCATGTTTCAGGTTATATTTTAATCAATGCAGGAAAAAAATAGACAATTCTGACAAGTCAAAAGTTGATTATTATAGACAGATGTTTCTATTAAAAATACGTTAAGTATTGAAAGCACATATCACAAATCTGCGAGTTTTGTTTAATGCCAATTTAATTTTATTGTGATTGGCTATTTTAGTATCTACTTGTCCAATCCAAAGTTTTGCATTAGTAAAAGCTGAAGCTATTATCCATAAGGCGTTTTGCACAGTACAAGAGGTTTCTCTTGTGAGAGACTGTATGACTTGCATGCCTCTCCACAGGGGTGAGGCTGTCATCTTTTCCACTTGTTAAAAAATTAACAGTAGACAGGGAGTCCTGGTGTGGCACTGTGGGTTAATGTGCCAGACTGTAAAGCTGTTTAAACTGCAAGGTTGGCAGTTCAAGCTCACCAGTTGCTCCTTGGAAGCCCTATACAGGGTCGCTATGGGTCGGAACCGACTCAACGGCACTTAACAACAACAATTTAGAATCCCCTCTACACAGCCCACAAACACAATTTGTAATTATGTTTGTGGGCTGCATAGAGGGGATTCTATTCTCCCCTTGTTTTTGTGGCATCTGTTTAAGAGTTTGATCAGCTCTCAATAATAGCTTGGCCCTGAGGATTATAAGGAATGTCAGTTTTACATGCTCCACATTTGTAAAAACCTTTTGAAACTTTGGCTGAGGTATGCAATACCATTATCAGTTTTGAATTCTTTAGGGCAACTGATGGTCGCAAAGGTTGAAATGCAGTGTTTGTGTACATGTGCAGCCATTTCACCTAATTGACATGTAGCATGAATCATTTTTTAATAAATGATGCACATAGGCAAGTCACTGAAATTGGGGAATATGGGTAACATGCATGTGCCCAGATCATTTGGTTGAAGATCTCCTGGATTCACACCTGCCTTAGGAATAATATCCATACAGGGTCGTCATTGTGGACATGTGTGAATAATTTTTCTCCCTAGAGATTGTTGTTGTTGTTGTTGTTATGTGCCGTGGAGTCAGTTCCTACTCATAGTGACCCTGTACAGGGTTTCCGAGGCTGTAAATCTTTATGGGAGTAGAAAGCCTCATCTTTCTCCCTCGGGAACAGCTGGTAGTTTCAAACTGCTGATCACGTCTAACAGTAGCCCTACAAAAATACACCAAACTAGAGCCAACATCCCCAGTAGGCATAACAGTTATTAACACTCATTTCATCTCTGTTGGCCCTGGACATAGACAAGGCAAAATACCTGTTACTGGCCAATGCTCTACAGCATTCCAGACCAAAGAAGGGGTAGAATACCCTCTGGGGCACTGCCCGGGCCCTGCTTCAAGTGTAACCAAGAGGGTCACTGGGCAAAAAACTGCCCTAGCCCTCATCCTCCCCCTGGCCCATGCCCTGCTTGCAAACAGGAGGGACACTGGAAGGTTGATTGCACCTTTCTCCAGAGAGAGAAGGGATCCATAGCCCCCTAGTCCCACCAAGCGAAGGGGTTTGCTCTACCAGAGCTTCTAGGACTGGCCACAGAGGACTGAAGGTGCCTGGGATCACCAACCCCCACGGAAATAACTCACAGCAAACCCAGGGTGATTGTCCATGTTTCAGGTAAGGCAGTCTCTTTTAGGTACCGGGACCACTTACTCAGCTCTATGAGAATACTCGGGGCAGACATACCGTACGCCAACATTAATAGTTGGAGTTGACGGAGTCCCCACTTGGCCCGTCATCACAGAACCCCTAGCATGTTCACTTCATGACACCCCATTCACACATGCCTTCCCAAGTGTCCTACACCAATCCTAGGATGAGACATTCTAGCCAAGTTCAAATCCACCCTCATATTCTACCCTATTAAAACTGCCATGCCTACCTCACTGGCTGGCTTGTTCTTGCTGTATGCTGCACCAGATTCCAAGCACTGGCTAAAGAGCTCTCTATCCTCAATCTCTCAACTAGTACCCTCCTTCAATATGTGGATGACCTACTTCTATTAGGTTTCCACACCACCTCCAATATCTATTCACTCACAAAGCAGTCTCAAACCTCTTGCCTTCATACCTTCAATTATCCCATATGGTTTTCATTGAAAATCCCAATTTTAAATTAGAATCTTGCCCCCCTCTCAACCCTGCCTCCCTCCTCCCATAACCATGAGGGAGCTCTTGTACGAGAAGCTCTAGATCATCTCCCTCCTCTACCCCACATCTCCACCCCACTGCCCCACCTGGATCTTATATGGTTCATCAATGGCAGTTCCATCACCTCACCTACAGGCCAACTCCAGGCCAGCTATGCCATGGCATCTTCAGATAGGGTACCCTAGAGATTGAGATAAATCAAATTGCTTACAAAGGCTATTACTGTTCTGCTGAAAGGGCATGAGAATTATGCACTTGCAGAAAGGCATTACCTATTAGGGCATCTGCTTCTGCATTTTGCTGGGCCAATGGACCAGGAAGATTGGTGTGAGAGCAAATGTGAACAATGTATAATGGCGGATTTCTCTTCCAAATAGCTATCTGTGCTTGAATACACAGTTTAAATAACTCCTTTTCTGTGGAGGTTTTAATTTTTGCAGTTTAAATCTGTGATATTAAATTAACAACATATTGGGAGTCACAGATTATATTTATGGAGATATCAATATTTCTCCGTATGTAAATGATAGTGGTTAATTCCACTCTTTGTGTTGAAAGAGATGGGCAATTAAATGATAATGTGGCCCTTTAATCACTGTTTTTCCTTTTGAAGTACCATACATGATACAATTTTTCCCATTAACTATGGGGAGAGATTAAGTTTTGTTAGGTCAGATGCACAGGGTTTGTTGAAAAAGGAAAGCACCATATCATTTGGATAATGATTATCAATAATGCCCACAATGTTTTCTAGAACTGTTTGCCAAGATAAGCTGTTTTGCCATAACATGCTCCTTTGCTCTTTATCATATGGAATGACAATTTCTGACGGGTCATAACCACAAAGTTGCTGATACCATTTCCGTCAAATATGTACGAGTTTACAAATGAGATTAGAATATGTTTGCAAAGTTTTGGTCTCTTGATTAGAGAGATAAACCCATTCAATTACTCTTTTTTTTTATTAAATGTTTTGATTTTGGATTGAGTGAAAGTTAACAGGGCACATCATCAGCTTCACATTCAACCATTCATATAGCTTGTTTCATTACATTGATTATTATCCCCTCCATATATCATCAGTTAACAGTGTTTCTCTCTATCCTCTTTAGCTTTTTTTTTTTTTTTTTGGATGTGGGGGGACTTGCCTTTTTGGAATTTACAGTCTCGGCTTTTAGGGAAGGTTTTTACATTTGTCTGTGGATATCCAGGGCTCATGTATGAGATTACTAACAAGCATTACTGAATAATCAGATGAGGGACAGTTTGCTATGTCTACTAGGTGGCTAGAGTCTGATCCTCAGAGCCTATGGTTTGGACGCCATTCAATTACACTTACAGGTTTTTTTCCCTTGACCTATAACTTCTGGTAGGAGTGTAAAGTGTTTGCAGTATTTACAATATTAGGGATTCATTTAAGGAGCTTCTAGAACTTTGTCTTTCATTTAATCTCTTCTCCACAAGTTGCAATTTTGCTTCAACTGCCTTTGACAAATACTGGGGAGATTCAAGTGCAGAGTCACCCTTACGGGTCTCGAAAAAATTGGTGAGCTCAAATGTAGCAATACCTTAAGTTTGGCGCAGCCAATAAATATCCCCACACAATTTCTAGACATCATTGAGAGTCTGCAATTTGTCTCTCCTAATTTGAACCTTTTGAGGTCGAATATTTCTTTCAGTGATGATATAACCTAAATAGTTGTATGGACTGGTTTTCTGTATCTTTTCTGGTGTAATAGTCAATCCATATTTAGCCAATTGTTCATGAAAGTGTTTATATACTTTGCTAAGTTCATAGATAGTAGTGCAGGACAGGAAAATATCATTCATATAATGTATGATGTAAGCTGTTGGGTAGCGATCTAGAACAGCTTCCAAGCCTTGGCCAACAAATAACTGGCACATAGTAGGGCTATTTAACATTCTCTGGGGGAACACTTTCTATTGATATCTTTTCATAGGATCTTTATGATTTATACTAGGAATATAGAATGCAAACTTTTCTTTATCTTATTTGCACAAAGGAATAGTATAAAAACAATCTTTAAGATTCAGTACAATTAAGGGCCATTCCTGTGGTATTATGGAAGGGAAGGGAGTAAGTACTGACTACATATTTTTCTAGGAGACCTAAAGTAAAAGGATTCTACAGTCCATTGTTCATTACACTGCTTTTCAGCTCTTTCAGCAGTTTAAATTCAAAGGGGGTATGCTCATAAATAAATCTTCCTGGATCATTAGGATCTGGATGCACAGCAATGGGATATGCATTTACACCAAGAGTTTTATCAGCTGCAGCTGCTTGTTTGAAGGCCTTTTGAAGTGGGGTCTCACAGCAAGGAGACAAGGGTTCTGGCCAGACAAAATCTCTGTTATCAGTTAAAGTTTTCTCAGGTAATGACTGAACAGAAGGTAGTAGAGGGGGCAGAAAGGATTCCCCTGCCGTTTTGCCCCTAGCCCCAGTTTTGGGGCAGAGGGGGAAGAAGCACAGTATGAACCATAGACCAAGTAGAAAAGTCTGAAACATCTATTTTCTCCCCCTTTTTATGAGCTTTTCTAAAGCTTTTCTCCTATAAGATCCTAGTTTTCTGTCGGGGACCTGCCTCGACATAGGGGTTCGGTTCACGAGGAGGAGATACCTGACGGCAGTAAAGATATATCAAGAATACACAGAAGGATACAAAGAGAGAGACAAAGAG
>NW_006408858.1:31755-34540 GCF_000296735.1 Chrysochloris asiatica | reverse complement strand
ATATTACATTTATCTGTGGATTATCAAGGGCTCCATGTATTAAATTAATACATGTAACTGAATATTAAGATGAAAAACAATTTGCTATTGACTGCCAAGTGGCTAGATCTGTTACACTCGGGCCTATAGGGCCTCGAACCTCTGACCAGTCTTACACGGTCTGCAACAGTTTTCTACATCTAGGGTTCCCTCTTGGGGGAACCATGGATTAAACCTGACGACCTCCTGGAGGAGAGCTTTTAAGGCTTGATAGCTGACTTGAGCTCCTGCTTGCTCAGCAAATGCTTCAAAAGGTTGTTTTTCTACTACTGAAAACTCCTGACCCATTTTACATCTGAGGCGTATAAAAGTCTTTATACTTATGTTGTCGACACATCTCATCCCTTAGACGACTGCTATCGCTTTCCCTCTTTGGGGGATTTCCACTTCTGTCCCTGTTTGGGACGCCACTTGCGCAAACCAGCTCATGAAACCAGGGTTAGAAGTAGACGATGCAGCTTTAGAAATAAAACACAGATACAGGTTAAGGTTTACGAGAGACAGCAGGACTCATGATCTTTAGGATCAAGAGCCCTGAGATAAAGCATGCATCTGTATTTATTAGCCTCTGCATTCCTCGAAACCTCCCAGTAAAGCATACATCAAAATCTAAGGATTGTTTGATCTTTTGGGGCCAGGAAATGTTCAGATGAATTTCCTGTAGACAAAATCATTATCTGGAGAGCACAATGCTGAACTCAAGAAATCACCTCTGGTCACATTGTTCCACATCAGTGTGCTGATATGTCACATATGACATGAGTCACTAGCGCTGTGCCACTTCCTCATGCCGTTGTCCAGATATGACTCCTTTCCTCATAGCTGCCTTTTAGTTGGTCTCCAACAATGGTGGGCTAGGCAGACACACTTACATAGACTGTCTACAAAGATACCAGAGACCTAATGAAATAGACACAGTGCTCTGAGCTTCAGGGGAAAGTTTAAAGAAATAGTTTGGGAGGAGAAGCTGAACAGGGGTGGCAAAATAAGGAGACTGACTAATGGACAGACTGCCTGCCAGATGTGGCGTGGCCATCTTTCACTGTTACAAGCAGCTCTGTAGAGACAGACAGATGGCCTCACAGTTCAGATTCACACAAGGTAATGGAAAATGTGTGATTCCTTATTGTTCTCCATACTCCCCTGAAAAACAGGTAAGGCCAGCACCCACTCTCATCTATCCCCAACACAGACCCTGTTCACAAGGCGCTCAGACCCACCTGGTTTGATTTAATGTGAGGTGGGTGTCCAATATGCCACCTAAGTGCCTGGGTTAAGGCAGGCTCTGCTCCAGATCTACAGAATCCAGAGAGTCTCTAGGCCAGAATTAGACTGACAGGAACTTTCATAATCAACTATGAGTTTTTAACCACTGTTTAACATTTAAGTTGTCTCCACTCTTTTGATGTCTCATGTAGACCACATATTGAAGACTTCGGTTTTCTTATTCCTTCTGCTCTCTTTAAAAAAGTATTTTTTTAATTGTGAATTGAGTTTATATGAGAGAACATCAGTTGTACACTCATTATTTCATTGGAATGATTACAATCTCCTCCGTACATCTTCATTCAACAGTATTTGCTTCTAGTCCCTCTGTTTTGTTTTTGTTTTTCTTTTAGGGGGGAGATGTACACAAGACACTCAGGAATGTATAATAATTTAAACAACCAAAGGGCACATTCTGTAAGCCAACCTCCTGGCAGCCAGCACTCTGGGTTTTTTTTTTGTTTTTTTTTTTTTAAGTGTTTTATTGTGGATTGAGTGAAAGTTTACATTGTTTCATTACAATGATTATAATCCCCTCCACATACCACCAGTTAACAGTGTTTCTCTCTATTCACTTTAGCTCTTTTAAAAAACAAAACATAAAACTCAAGCATATATAATAACTGACACCTCCAAGGGCACATTCTGCAAGTCTGCCTCTTGGCCACCAGCTCTTAGTCCTTCTTTCCATGAATCCAGAGTCCTCAGCTACTCCCCTTCTCCATGACCTCATCTCTGCCTCCATCACTGGCATTGCTGCTTCTCTGGATAAGGTCCCGCATTCTGCTTGTGTTCTTCCCCTTGATGGTCCTAGAGTCCTCTGTTTCTGAACTGTAAGATTAACCACTCCTCTGTTTTTGTTACAAAACTTCTACATTTACGATTGTGACAGTTGCAATTAGCCATGATAACAATTATTCAATATTAAATCATATGAATCTTATTCCCATCTCCTTTCAGCAGACCCATCTAGACAAGATGAAAACTACTCAGTGGGGACTCTTTCTTCACCCACCATACTCTTAAATTAAACTCCCTCTTGTAAGCCACTCATTTTGTGACTTTATCACCCCCTCATTTTAGGTAGCTATTGTCTAAGCTGCCAGTCCAATCTACCCTGTGTACAGAGGGTAGATAGCATTGATACTTGGTGTGAAGACTCCTTCCCTCTCTGTTGGTATTTAGAGTTACTACCTCCATGAGAATAATATTAGAAGCTGGGTTCTGTGAAGAAAAATGTGGCATCAGGATTGGAGGAAAACTCATTAACAACCTGTGATATGCAGATGATACAACCTTGCTTGCTGAAAATGAAGAAGACTTAAAACATTTATTGATGAAGATCAAAGAGCACAGTCTTCGGTATGGATTACATCTCAATGTCAAGAAAACAAAAATCCTCACCACTGGACCAATAAACACATTCTTATCAACCAAGAAAATATTGGAGTTGTCAAGGACTTCATTCTTCTTGGATCAA
>NW_006408858.1:23867-25520 GCF_000296735.1 Chrysochloris asiatica | reverse complement strand
AAAAAAAAAGCAAAAAGAAAGAGTGTCCACACCTTTATCTCTGCAATTCTGTCAGGCATCTGTAGCTGCTCTGATCTTTCCCCTGTTTGGTCTTGTCCAAGATGGCAGCTCCTGGAGCAGCTGATCGTCTTGAATTAGAAAGCAATAGATTTCTTTCTTCTGCTACAAATTCCCCTAGCTGTAAGCCTTGAAACCATCTAAATATTCCTTTATATGTGGTTCAGCATCCTGGCACCATCCCCTCATCCAGTTTGGTCCAGTATTGTGTTGTTTCTTACAAAGCTCCTCACTGCACTTTTACCTGATCCGCCATCTTGTTTGTTCTCTCTAAGCTCTGATTTCTTATCTGGGTGAGTGTTGTTTCAGTCATAGCCAGTGACTTGGTGGTGGTGGTAGTTTTGTGTCGTGGTTTTGGTTCCAACTCATAGTGATCCTGTATAGGGTATCTGAGGCTGCAAGTTTTTTGGGGAGCAAAAAAATCTCATCTTTCTTCTATGGAGCACCTAGTAGATCCTAGTTGCTGACCTTGTGGTTGGTTAGTAGCACAACTTGTAACCCACTCTGCTACCAGAGCTTCTGATAACCAGTGACTTTGACTCCTAGAAAAGGAACTAAGGGAATAGGGTCAAAAGTGATGGGGTGACCAAGTGGAAGTAAAATGGGACAAATAGAAGTAATCCAGTGGGAACCTAAAGAATCTTGTGTCAGTCTACCTGGCTGTGTCCTATATGTACTGGGTGTGTGTTCTTAATTTTTTTCCCTGCACAACCAGATAGGGTTGCTCCTTCTGTGACCTAGCGACTTGTTTATGAGGGGGCTGGGTAGTTCCTTCTTATCAAATAAACATGCTAAGCCATCTTAAAATAATAAAAATAAAAGACAGTTCTGAATTCCCAGCAGAAACCATATCAGGAAGAAAGCAATGGGATTACATATACAAAATCCTGAAAGAAAGAAATTGCCAACCAAGAATCATATACCCAGTGAAGCTGTCCCTCAAATACAAAGGCAAAATTAGGAAATTTTCAGATAAATAGAAATTGAAGGAATTTGTAATAACCAGACCAACTTTAACAAAAATACTAAAGGTGTTCTTTGGACTGAGAACCAACAAAACCACACAACAAACAAATTAACATACATGACAACACCACCCAGATCTCAATCCAAATATAGAAGTATCCAAAGAAAAAACAAATGCACAAACCTGAAAATAGGGAACCAGAGATATCAATTTATAATGAAGCAAAAAGAGAGAATAATGTAGATATAGAACCTCAAATGGCGAGAAAGTCAAGTAGATTTTGAGATAAAGTAGACCATTTTAAACAGACAAAACTGATTAATAAATTACAGGGTAACCTTAAAGAAAATTCATACACCTTCATATAAAATAATAAGTGGGAAAATCAGAAAGATTTAGTAAACATTAATACAACACCAGTGAAGCAAATGAAAAGAAAATTCACAAAGAAAATGAACTCAGTGCAGATATTTATATGGAACAAAGCAACTAGTAACACCACACACATACAAATAGCAAAATGAGAGCAATCAATTCCTTACACTGAATATAAGTGGATTAAATACACCAGTCAGGAGGCAGAGAACAGCAGAATGGATTTTAAAAAGAAAACAAACAGGATCCTTCAA
>NW_006408858.1:10933-15156 GCF_000296735.1 Chrysochloris asiatica | reverse complement strand
GCGCCCTCCGCCCAGTAAGAGCCGGGAGCAGGCGGGTGGGGGTTAAAAATGCTCGTAACTTCTCAGTTGTTAGTTCTTTTAAAAAAACAAGTTCATAGAGTTGCCTCCTAATGTTTTATGTTTGCCCAAAAGCTGTCTGTCTACCAGGCTGGGGCCCCTATTGTGACCCTGTTCCGTATTTCTCCCGAGCTCACGTACCTGTCCCACTGGTCAGGGGAGTGCCGCCACCGGAATTCCTTACACACAAATTTAAAAGTGGACTAAAAATCAAAGAATGGGAAAAAATACATCAAGCAAATGACAATAAAAAATGAGCAGGAGTGATGGTAGTAATTGCTGGCAAAATAGACTTTAAGGTAAAAACCAGCATAAGGGACCAAAAAGGATATTGTGTCGATGGAACAAGAGAACATAACCATAATTGGACCAGGCAGTGTTTCATTCTGTTGTGCATCTGGTCACTGTGAGTTGGTGCTGACTCGATGACACCAAATAACAACAATCCTTTCTAATTAAAGTTGGTAAAATTCTTCATTTTCATCATCACTGGCTTTAATCGTTTTTACATTACTGGCTTTGTTGTTGTTGTTGTTGTCATTGTGTGCTATCGATTCAATTCCGACCCATAGCAACCCTATATAGGGTTTCCAAGGAGAAGTTGGTGAGCTTAAACCACTGACCTT
Source organism: Chrysochloris asiatica (assembly GCF_000296735.1). Lineage (NCBI taxonomy): Eukaryota > Metazoa > Chordata > Mammalia > Afrosoricida > Chrysochloridae > Chrysochloris > Chrysochloris asiatica. The sequence goes on along the minus strand of NW_006408858.1, from coordinate 14,473 downwards.
GCAGTTCAAAGCAACCCCACAATCCAGCGCATTAACCTGCAGCGCCATACCAAATTTGAATAACAGTAATATTATCTGATCTTCCTTGTAAGCCTATGGATGTTATCATATCTGTGGACAGCATTATACTTAAAGAAAGACCTTTAAATATTCTTTTTATTGATGAATGCTAAACCATTCCTCTTCAATCTGTAGTTCTTCCCATAGTAAACCATGTGATTGTCTCATTTAAAAAACAACAAAAAAGAGAACATAACAATAATAAATATCTGTGTGCCTAGTGAAAGAGCCTTAAAATACATAAATCCAACTCTAATAGAACTGAAGAAATAGACAACTCCACAATAATAGTAGGAGATTTTAATATACCACTTATAAATGAAGGACACAACAACTAGAAAGAGACTCAACAAACACACAGGAGAAGGAAACAACACAATCAACCAACTTGACTTCATAGACATGTACAGAGCATTCAACCCAACAACAACACAATATACATTCTTTCCAAGTGCAAATGGAACATTCTTTAGAATAGACCATATGTTAGACCACAAATCAAACCTCAATAAATTTAAAAACATCAAAATACTACAAAGCATCTTCTCAGATCACAACACTATAAAATTAGAAATAAAAAAAGGAAGACCCAAAAAATAAAAAAAATTAATAAAATACATAGAAACTGAATAACACCCTGCTGAAAAGCTGCTGGGTAAAGTTCTCAAGTGCCATCCAGTTGGTTCCAATTCATAGAAACCCTTTGTAGTATTTCCAAGGGTGGCTGGTGAGTTTGAACCTCTGACCTTGCAGTTCATACTGACCTTGCAGTCCAGTGTCATACCAGGTCTCCACTGATAGTAGAAGATATTTAATTTAATTTAAAAGTTCCTAGAATACAATGAGAACAAAAACAACATACCAGAATATTTGGTATACAGCAAAAGCTGTGTCTAAGAGGGCAATAAATAGCAATAAATCCTTTTTGCATATTCCCAAAAGAAGAAAAAACAAAATCAACACAGCATCTCTAACAATTAGAAAATGAGCAGCAAAGTACAGTCAACAGAAGAAAAAAAATAATAAAGGTGAAAGGAGCTATAAATGAAATAGGAAACAGAAAAACAATTGAAAGAATCAACAAGAAAAGAAGTTGGTCTTTGAAAGGATCAATCAAATCAACAAACCTTGGCAAATCCAACAAAAGAAATGAAGATGCAAACAACACGAATAAGAAATGGTATGATCATTTCACAATACAACCAACACAATGTTGTTAAGTTCCGTCAAGTCAGTTCTTACTCATAGTGACCCTGTAAAGTATTTCTGCAGTTCAAACTGACCTTGCATTCAAGTTTTTATTCTATAGGATACAATATTATGAAGAATTGTATGCCAACAGATTTGAAAATCTAGATGAAATGGACAAATTCCTAGAAACGTACAGACTGAGGTAGAAAACATGAACAGACCCATTAACAACAAAACAAATTGATCAAATCATTGAAAGACTCCCAACTTAAAAAAAAGTCTGGGTCCAAATGGCTTTACTGGTGAATTTTACCAAATATTCAGAAAGACACTGACAACAATTCTACTCAAACTATTCCAGAGGATAGAAAAGGAAGGAAAATTCCTGAATTCATCTTACAAAGCAAGTGGAACCCTGATACCAAAACCAGCCAAATACATGACTAAAAGAAAAATTATAGACCAATATTCCTCATGAACATAGAGGCAAAAATTCTCAACAAAACCCTTGCCTATAGAATTCAACAACATCAAAAACAATAAAACAAAACAACATGAGCATACATTATCACCTTTCCAATTCAATACTGTGCTGCAAGTCTTAGCCGAGCTATAATGTAGGAAAGAGAAATTAAAGGCATCCAAGTTGGCAAACTGGAGTCCTGGTGTGATGCTATAGAATAAGCACTCAACTGCAAGGTTGGTTTAAACTACAAGGTTGGCGGTTCAAATTCACCAGCCACTTCTTGGAAACCCTATACAGAGTCTCTATCAGTAAGGACTGACTCAACACTACTTAACAACAACAACATAGTGGCAAAGAAGAAGCGAAAGCCTATCTATTTGCAGATGATATGACTTTATAAATGGAATATCCCAATGACTCAGCAAGAAAATTATTGAAACTTATTGAAATATTCAGCAAAGTGTTGTTGTAAGGTGCCATTGAGTCAGTCCCGACTCATAGTGACCCTGTGCACAACAGAGCGAAACACTGCCTGGTCCTGGGCCAACCTCACCATCATTGCCATGCTTGAACCCATTGATGCTGCCACTTTACCAATCCATCTCGCTGGGGATCTTTCTCTTTTTCTCGGACCCTCCACCTTACCAAACGTGATATCCCTCTCCAGTTACTGGTCCCTCCTGACATTAGGTTCAAAGTATGAGAGACGACGTTTGGCCATCCTGGCCTCCCACACAGATCTGTTTGTTCTTTTGGCAGCCCATGGTACCTTCAATATTCTCCTCAAACACCATAACTCAAATGCATCAGTTCTTTAACAGTCTTCATTATTCACTGTTCAACTTTCTAATGCATATGAGGTTTTTGAAAATACCATGGCTTGGGTCAGGTGTATCTTAGTCCTCAAGCTGATATCTTTGCTCTTCAACACATTAAAAAGGTATTGTGAAGCAGATTTGCCTTGTACAGTACGTCATTTGATTTTTTGGCTGCTGCTTCTATGAGTGTTAATGGTTGATCCAAGAAAGATGACATCTGTGACAACTTCAGTCTTTTCTCCGTTAATAAGAATTTGTTTATTGGTCCATTGGTGAGGATTTTTGTTTTCTTTACATTGAGATGTAATCCATACCAAAGGCTGTGGTCTTTAATCTTCATCGGTAAGTATTCTATGTCCTCATCACTTTCAGCCAGCAAGATTGTATCATTGGCATATCACAGGTTGTTAATGAATCTTCCTCCTCTCCTGATGCCACGTTTTTCTAAATATAACCCAGCTTCTCGGATTATTTGCTCAGCATACAGGTTGAATAAGTATATTGAAAGAATACAACCCTGCCACACACCTTTCCTAATTTTAAACCATTCAGTGTTCCCATGTTCTGTTCAAACAACTGATTCTTGGTCTATGTACACGTTCCTCATGAGCACAATTAAGTATTTCGGAATACTCATACTTCGCAATGTTGTCCATAGCTTGTCATGATCCACACAATCGAAGGCCTTTGCGTAGTCAATAAAGCACAGATAAACATCTTTCTGGTATTCTCTATTTTCAGCCAAGATCCATCGGACATCAGCAATGATATCCCTCATTCCACATCCTTTTCTGAATCTGGAAGTTCTCTGTCAATTTATGCTTGCAGTTGTTTCTATATTACCTTTAGTAAAACTCTACTTACATGGAATATCAAAGATATTGTGCAATGATTTCTGCATTCCAGTGGGTCACCTCTCTTTGGAATGGGCACAAATATGGATCTCTTCCAATCAGTTGGCCAGATAGTTGTCTTCCAAATGTCTTGGCATTGATGAGTGAGTGC
>NW_006408858.1:8519-10309 GCF_000296735.1 Chrysochloris asiatica | reverse complement strand
GGTCAGTGCAAATTCCTCATTCTTACCTGTCATCGAAACTCATTGCAGCATGGCAATGGCTCTGTCTTAGGTTGCCGAGGTTCCACGTGATCCTGACCCGTTTCTGGCCACACGTCCAGCATAAGCAGCCACCATCCGAAGAAGGCAGGGAGGGAGGAGACGGGCTGGGGACCCCATACACAAGACATTGCCAGAACACCACTTGCACTAAGGTGACCAAGCAGGATCACTATGCTGAGGTTCAATCAAGTTCTTAGGGGATCTTAATCTCTTGCAGGGGTAGCAAATTAGTAGCCACTCAGTGCTCAGCTTGAGAATTACTTATATCAGAAATTTGAGCATGTAGCTGATGGATATCCACAGACAAGTGGATATTATTTCACAACCTCCTAAAATGCTGTTGAATTAAGTTCCAATCAAATTCTGGATTACTGAAAAATAACACAAATCCACTTATATCGTGAACAACCTTAGCTGGTAGTGTAAACTGGATATATTGAATCTTATTTCCCTTGAGCGATCTTCCTTTATCTAAAGCATTTAGTCTGTTTTGTAAGCCTTTATCTCTTTACTCTTGAATCGTATGAGCGAGACTAATATCCCTAGACAGTTGATTTACATGGTGGGCAGGGCAAAAAAGGTAACAATTCCTATAGTGCAGTGATTCTTGACATGAGAGCAAAGACATGTGGCACGTTTAAGGGCCTGGCACCGCAATGATTGCCTAGCTTCTGAAAATGTTAACAGGCAATAAAACCTACGATGGTTGATGAACGATTGTAAACTCAGTAACATCTATTAACTCCCCATTCCCCCCGCCCAACAGGCAAAGCAGCAGAAAGTCTCTGGAGTTTAACCATTTCTCTAAGGGTTAAACAGTTCTTAAAGTCTTCTCTGCTGTGGAAATGGCTGGCTGGCTCCTTGGTGCTCTTGCCGGAGGGGCCTCAATGGAGATGCAGATGCCGTCACTCTTTCAGATCGGTCCTCGGTGAATGCTGGCTCCCTCAGGCAGGGTTGCTCCGAAGAGGGAGAAGTGGCTGTCCTCTCACTATAGGGTCGAATTAGTCAGGCTAGAATCCATACTGGAGAGTTTTTGACCTGTAACATAGACTAAAACTCTTGGTTAATCACATAATGAAAAAACATTCCATCACCTTAACAGGATTCCCTCCCATTCCAATCATGACTCAATCCCTGTGTCTCAGAGCCCTGCCGTTCCAAGGTTGTGTATATATCTTGCTTTATCTCTGTCCCCTTTAGTCCTTTCACTCATGCCCAATTGTTCTCCCAGCTGCCCCGTTTTCCCCTTTCCCTCTCCCTCCCTGTATATTGCCCCCCTCCCTCACACCCAAGCTCTCCTGTGGCCAATCCCACTCTGCGCTCCGCCCTCCCCCCTCCCCTTCACCATCTTCCCAACTCCCAACAAAGACCTCCCCCTGCCCCCTTTCAGTATAATTTCTTTTTCTTAGTCCTTTAAAGTAGTGGTCCTGTGTAGTATTTCTCTTTTTGTAACTGACTAATTTCACTCAGCATAATCTCATCCATGTTATGCGGTGGTTTACCGCTTCCTTGGTATTCTTCAGTGTAGCATAATATTCCATTGTGTGTATGTACCACAATTTGTTTATCCATTCTTCAGTTGATGCGCACTTTGGCTGTCTCCACCCTTTTGCTATGGTAAATAGTGCTGCTATAAACATTGGTGTGCATATGTCTTCTGCTGCTATAAACATTGGTGTACATATATCTTTTTCTTGTGGGTAAATACCGAGTAAAGGGATTGCTGGATC
>NW_006408858.1:691-2834 GCF_000296735.1 Chrysochloris asiatica | reverse complement strand
CCAGGAAGTAATTGATTTCTTGCTTCTGCCACAAGGTCCCCAGTTGTAAGTCTTCCAACCTTCTAGATATTCCTTTATATGTGGTTCAGAGTACTGGGACCATTCCCTGAGCCTTCTTGGTCCTGTATTCTGTGTTGTTCTCGGCAGAGCTTGTCACTACACTTCCACCCGATCAGCCATCTTTTTCCGGAAGTGGTATCATTGGATCTTGATCATATGCTACCTCTTGAAACAGCTGAATATCGACCATTACCATTTCTTTTTTTTTTTGTAAGTTTTTATTGTGAGGTTTACATGGAAGAATATCAATTTTACATTCATCCTATCGTATTTTGTTTCATTGCAATGATTGCAATCCCCTCCAATCATCATCAAATAACCAAAGGGTACACCCCACAGGCCCGCCCCCCCGGCCATCATCACACAGTCCCTCTCCCTTCCTGAGTTCCGTGTCTCCAGCCTCTCCATCTGTCCATGTCATCGTCTCTGTCTCCATTCCTGGTGTCTCTGTCTCTCTGGGTAGGGTCTCACTTACTGCCCTTTTCACTTGATGGTCCCATGGATCTCTGCTCCTGGGCTGCAAAATCAATCACTCCCCTCCTTTTATGAAAAAACATCTACCTCTATATTTCCTACCCTCACAGTCAGTCCTGATGGCAATTATTCACATTGTACCACAAGAGTTTTATTCACATTTCTTTTCACCAACCCGGTCCCAACAGATTGGAATTCATTTAGTGGAGAGACAACTTTCCCCACCCCATCTGGAACTAGGTTCCATCTTGAAAGCTTGTAAGCCAGTCACTTCTTGCCTTTATAGGCCCACCTCCATTTTGGGTAGCTAATGTCTAAATTGCCTATCCCTGTCAACCCTGTCTACCGAGGCGGTGGGAGTGATGCTCCTTGTAAAGATTTGCTCCCTTTTTTGAGCTATTACATCCATAAGTATAGGTAAAGTTCATCAAATTGTAGCAGGTTACTCTTTTTCCCTGCCCACATCTTCTTTCTTTTTCTAGTTGCGTTCTGATCATCCAGCCATCAAAGCCAGGTCAAGTGGGTACTGTCTGCAAATATGTGTGTTCTTGTACATCTTCCTTCACTTTATATCAGCTGGACACATCACTCTACACTCTAGTCCTCTGCGGCCATGTCACTGTTTCTGGGCCCAGGAGTCCCTGAGCCTTGCTGTACTGCCGGCCATCCAGGGTCTCAACCCGGGTTCATAGGAGTCTATTGTGGCCGCTCCAGGCTGGTCTACTTATCCTTTCCAGTGGAAATGTCCTACCTCAGACGATTCTGGATGGGTATCTGGATCCCACCAATGGTCTTATGCAATGTAAAGGCTCCACAGGAAGCCTCATTCACTAGGTAACTTCTAGCCCCCTTTAAGGTATTCCAATCAGTTGTAGGCTAAAGACGGACTTACAAGTTTTCTGTAATGATGTTTCTGGCAATTCCTTTCTCCCCTCCTCAAGTGTCTATTTTACAATGGTAGGCAAGGGAAACCAAGATTCAAAAGACAGCCAAGCCAGTTAACAATTATTCCCCTCTTTTACCCTTCAAACCATGCCTCAATCCCTGTATCCTGGAGCCCTGTTGTTCCAAGGTTATGTATACATCATCATTTACCTCTGTCCCATTTATCCCATGTGAACCTGCCTGTTCTCCCATCAGCCTTGTTCTTCCATTCACCTCCCCCTTGTTGTGTATTGTCTCCCTACCCCCTTCCCCACAGCACCCAAGCTATCCTGTGTCTATTCCCTATCCTGTGTTCTTTCTTCCTCTCCCTTGCTCCCCTCCTTTCATCCCAGACATCCTGGTGATAAGCAAGGAGCACAGCCTTTGGTATGGGTTGCATCTCAATGTCAGGAAAACAAAAGTCCTCACCACTGGACCAATAAACAACATCCTTATCAACGGAGAAAAGATTGAAGTTGTCAAGGACTTCATTCTTCTTGGATCAACTATCAATACTCGTGGAAGCAGTAGTCAAGAGATTAGATGATGTTTTGCATTAAGCAAATCTGCTGCACAGGCACTTTTTAAAGTGTTGAAGAACAGAGATGACAGCTTGAGGACTAAGGTGCGCCTGACCCAAGCCATGGTATTTTCAATAACCTCATATGGATGCGAATGCTGGACA